>NC_090026.1:1522597-1812597 GCF_037176765.1 Anolis sagrei
AGGGTCAGGCAAAGGGGAGCCATAAAGGGAGGACACCATCCAAGCCCTCCCAGCAGATGGCCATCAGTAGTAGTAGTAGTAGTAGTAGTAGTAGTAGTAGTAATATCCATAGAATCCCAGAGGTGGAAGGGACCCTAAAGGCCATCCAGTCCAGGGCCCATTGGTTATAAATAAGGGTCTCATCCAACTCCTGACAGATGGCCTTTCATCATCATCATCATCATAGTCTGACTTGGCCACGGTAGTCCACGCTCTGGTTACATCCCGTTTAGACTACTGCAACGCTCTCTACGTGGGGTTGCCTTTGAAGACAGCTCGGAAGCTCCAACTAGTCCAATGCTCGGCAGCCATGATGTTAACAGGAGCGGAGCGCAGGGAGCATACAACCCCCCTGTTGCTACCGATCTGCTACCGGGCTGAATTCAAAGTGCTGGCGTTGGCCTTTAAAGCCCTAAACGGTTCCGGCCCAAGCTACCTATCCGACCGCATCTCTGCCTACGAACCCACCAGGACTTTGAGATCTTCCGGGGAGACCCTGCTCTCGATCCCGCCTGCTTCTCAAGCTCGGCTGGCGGGGACGAGAGATAGGGCCTTCTCGGTGGTGGCTCCTCGGCTGTGGAAAGCCCTTCCTACGGACATTAGGCTAGCACCATCTCTAATGGTATTCCGCAAAAAGGTGAAGACCTGGATGTTTGTGCAGGCGTTTGAGTAATTTAGTGCAATCTGGGAATGGAACATAGGAATGGAACAATGGACGACGAACCTGGACTACGCTTGGATGATGAGAAGATTGGGTACGGTGGTTTTTTGTCATAATTGTGCATTGTAATTGCTTATTGGTAATTTATGGATAAGGTGTTAAGTCAATTGTTCTATGTTGTATGGAACCACTGCTGTTTCTACTGTTTCTACTGTTTGTGAACCACTGTGAGTTGCCTTCGGGCTTGAGATACAGCCGTATAGAAGCAAAGTAAATACATAAATAGTCATAGAACCCTAAAGTTGGATGGGACCCAAGGATCATGCCTTCCAGACTCCTCCTGCTGTACAAGAAGACACAATCCAATTCCTTTGGACAAATAATAATAATAATAATAATCATAGAATCATAGAATCTAAGAGTTGGAGGAGACCTCCTGGGCCATCATCCAGTCCAACCCCATTCTGCCAAGAAGCAGGAATATTGCATTCAAATCACCCCTGACAGATGGCCATCCAGCCTCTGTTTAAAAGCTTCCAAAGAAGGAGCCTCCACCACACTCCGGGGCAGAGAGTTCCACTGCTGAACGGCTCTCACAGTCAGGAAGTTCTTCCTCATGTTCAGATGGAATCTCCTCTCTTGTAGTTTGAAGCCATTGTTCCCTTGCGTCCTAGTCCCCAGGGAAGCAGAAAACAAGCTTGCTCCCTCCTCCTCCCTGTGGCTTCCTCTCACATATTTATACATGGCTATCATATCCCCTCTCAGCCTTCACTTCTTCAGGCTAAACATGCCCAGCTCCCCAAGCCGCTCCTCATAGGGCTTGTTCTCCAGACCCTTGATCATTTGAGTCGCCCTCCTCTGGACACATTCCAGCTTGTCAATCTCTCTCTTGAATTGTGGTGCCCAGAATTGGACACAATATTCCAGATAAAGTGGTCTAACCAAAGCGGAATAGAGCATGGGGAGCATGACTTCCCTAGATCTAGACACTATGCTAATAATAATAATAATAATAATAATAATAATAATAATAATGGCACAACAAAGCATTGCATGGGCAGTTTCTTGACAAAATGGAAGGAAAAGTTGACAAGGAGAGGACCTGGTGATGGTTAATCACAAATGGAACCTTGAAGAAGGAGACAGAAGAAGGCCTGGTTCTTGCAGCCCAGAACCCATCTTGCAACCCAGAACCCTGGTTCTTGCAGCCCAGCAAGCCATCAGAACCAAGGCCATTAAGGCCAGGATGGAAAAATCAACGGATGACCCAAAATGCAGACTGTGCAAGGAAGCGGATGAACTAATCCTTGTGACATAAGTTCCAGTGAATCATTTGGGCCACAGAGTTGTGCCTCTGTTTGTAGTCTGTCTGTGCGATTTTCTTGCAGCAGCTGAGAAGATGGTCCATGGTTTCATCCGCTTCCTTGCTCAGTCTGCAAGGAAGCTGATGAAATTATTATTATTATTATTATTAATATTATTATTACTATTATTGACAGTATTATTTGATGATAAACAACAAGATTAGTTCACAGCAAACAATGTTGGTTCGTGACTGCCTTTCCCATCATCTGCCAGCGCGTGTTTCTCTTCTTCTTCTACCGTCGGTTTCCCTTGCAGATGCCCTCTTCTCTCTGCCTCCTGATTTTCTGCCTGTCGACATCACTCCGCAGGTGTCATGAGGAGTGGATTGTCATCCGTTTCCTTGTTTTTCTGTCCAGATCCTCCAGCTCTGCTTGCGTCCAGTTCACAATCCCAGCTGTGTATCTCATGACGGGGAGGTCCCAGGGGTTGAAAGCCTTGATCGTATTTCCGCCGTTTAATTTGCTCTTCGAAACCTTTCTGACTCTTTGGACATATTCTTTGCTGACCACCTTTCTCACATGCCCATGCTTGATATTGTCCAACCGTAGTATGCCCAGATATTTATAAGCTTCAGGCTGATGGCACTTTATGGTTTGTCCATTTGGCATCTCTAAGCCCTTGCTGTGAGTAATTTTCCCTTTCTTTCTATTATTATTATTATTATTATTATTATTATTATTATTATTATTATTATTTAGATTCCTTCCCTTGATGTAATCACTGCTTTCTCATCGATGCAGATGAGAATTGCATTGGCCTCTTTTGCTGCTGCATCACACTTTTGCCTCATGTTCATCCTGTCGTCCACTAAGACCCCTCGATGCCTTTCACATGGATTATGACTTACCTTGATTAGACTCAATGCTGCTATTCATGCAGCCTAGAATTGCATTGGCCTCTTTTGCAGCTGCATCACACTCTTGCCTCATGTTCATCTTGTCGTCCACTAAGACCTCTCGATGCCTTTCACGTGGATTATTACTTACCTTGATTAGACTCAGTGCTGCTATTCATGCAGCCTAGAATTGCATTGGCCTTTTTTGCTGCTGAATTGCATTCTTGGCTCATTTTCAACTTGTGGTTTACTAAGACCCTTGGATTTCTTTTTGCAAGGTCTACGACTTCCTTCCATCTGCACACTATCTTAATGCAGCCTAGGATGGCATTTGCCCTTTTGGCTGCCGCATCGCACTCTCGGCTCATGTTCATCTTGCGGTCCACTAAGGCGTCTTTTGCATGGACCGCTGTTTGGGGCTCACCTTTCTTGAGGAGGGGGCACTGTCGGCAGGGCACCTCCATTTGGAGGGTGATCTCGCTCCCGAACGGAGGGAGGGCCAAAGCACCAGACTTGAAGGTCTGCACGCGGACAACGGTGGCCGTGACGCTTTGCCCTGGGCCTCGCACCACCGTCTGCACTGACCCTATGACCACTGCAAGGAGGGAAGAAGGAAAGGGTCACCAGGGAAGGAAGGAAGGAAGGAAGGAAGGGGCAGTGCCATAAATGGGGGCTACTCCTGGGGTCCCCACCTTTTGGGACTCCCTTCCCAAGTGTTCCCAAAGGGCACCCGCCCCAACCCGTGTGTTCTCCCATCTGAGTGGCCCTCCCAATGCCACGCAAAGCGGATCCCAAGCACTTTTACCGAAATCTCTCTCGCAGAAGTTGCTCACGATCGTTCCCGTCCGTTGGCAGCGTTGGGGGCATTCGCCCTCAGCTAGGAAAAAAAAGGAAGGAAGGAAGATAGGGAAGGGAGGGAAGGAGGGAGGAATGAAGGGTAGGAAAGGAAGGAGGAAGGAAAGGGAAGAGAAGAGGGAAGGATAGGAAAGAAGGAAAGGGAAGGGAGGAAAGGGAAGGAAGGAAGGACAGCCAAGGAAAGGAAAGGAAGGAAAGGGGGGAAAAGGAAGCAAAGATAAGGAATGTAGGAAAGGAAGGAAGGAAAAGAGGAAGGAAAGGGAAGGGAAGACGGAAGGATAGGAAAGAAGAGAAGGGAAGAGGAGGAAAGGGAGGAAAGGGAAGGAAGGAAGGAAGGAAGGAAGGAAGGAAGGAAGGAAGGAAGGAAAGGAAAGGAAGGAAAGGAGAAAGCGAAGGGAAGGGAAGACGGAAGGATAGGAAAGAAGGGAAGGGAAGAGAAGGGAAGGGAGGAAAGGGAAGGAAGGAACCAAGGAAAGGAAGGAAAGGAAAAAAGAGGAAGGAAAGATAAGGAATGTAGGAAAGGAAGGAAGGAAAGGAGGAAGGGAAGGGAAGGGAAGACAGAACGATAGGAAAGAAGGGAAGAGAAGGGAAGGGAGGAAAGGGAAGGAAGAAACCAAGGAAAGGAAGGAAAGGAAAAAAGGGGAAGGAAAGATAAGGAATGTAGGGAAGGAAGGAAGGAAAGGGAAGGGAAGATGGAAGGATAGGAAAGAAGAGAAGGGAAGAGGAGGAAAGGGAGGAAAGGGAAGGAAGGAAGGAAGGAAGGAAGGAAGGAAGGAAGGAAGGAAGGAAGGAAGGAAGGAAGGAAGGAAGGGGAAAAAGAGGAAGGAAAGATAAGGAATGTAGGAAAGGAAGGAAGGATAGGAAAGGAAGGAAGAATAGGGAAGGAAGGGAAGGAAAGGAAGGGAAGAGGGAAGGATAGGAAAGAAGGGAAGGGAAGAGAAGGAAAGGGAGAAAAGGGAAGGAAGGAAGGACAGCCAAGGAAAGGAAGGAAAGGAAAAAAGAGGAAGGAAAGATAATGAATGTAGGAAAGGAAGGAAGGAAAGAAAGGAAGGATAGGAAAGAAAAAGAAGGAAGAAAAGGAAAGAAGAATAGGAAGAGAGGAAAGGAAAGAAGGGAAGGGGAAAAGGAAAAAGTTAAAAGGTCAGGAAAACCAAAATAAAAGCAATAGTTGTCATCCCCTTCTTTGCTGAAAGCTTTGCCCTCCTTCAATACAATTGTTGTAGCCATTTATTCATATCCCATTTTGAGTCTGCTTTGTGGAGAGAAAAAGCGGGGAATTATTATTAATATTAGTAATAATAATAATAATAATAACATCCCACTTCCCTCTCTAAACACAGAATTCAAAACCTTCCTGACTATAAGAAGAGCTGTTCAGTAGTTTTAGTCTCCTTCTTTGTAGGCTTGGATGGCCATCTGTCGGGAAGGCTTGGCTTGTGCTTTTCCTGCATAACTGCAGAAAGGGGATGGACTAGATGGCTTTTGGGGGTCCTTTCTAGGATTCCATAGCCGTGCTTCTCCACAAACCTTTGGAATGTCTTTGAGGCTGGATGGCCATCTGTCAGAAGGGTTTGGATTATGCCTTATGGCAGAAGGGGGCTTGGACTAGATAGCCTTTGGGGGTCACTTCCAACTAGGATTCTATAATTATTATTATTAAGCAGAAGCTGGGTGGCCATCAGTCAGGAGGGCTTGGATTGTGCTTTACTGGCATAATAGCAGAAGGTGACTATAGAATTCTAGGATTCTGCGATTCCAAGCTGACCGCTGACCCTCGGCTGCTCTTACCTGTGGTGGCGGTGGGGGTGGTGGGCCGTGGCCGGGGGCTGGGCTTGGGGCCGGGGGCCGCCTTGGGGGGCTTGGGGGCGGGCTTGGGCTTGGGGGCGAAGGGCTTCTTGCCCGGCTTGGAGCCTGGGAAGACGGGACCCTCTGGCTGGGGCGCCGGGCGCTTCTCGGCCACTTCGCGGGGGTCCTTGACCACGTAGGAGGCCGAGAAGCCGTCCGCCGTGACACTCAGGTCGGAGACAAACTGGACCAGGAGCTCGTTGCCCTCGGAGTAGACCGGGCTGCGGAGGGGAGAAAGCAGGGCTTAGCTTGCCATTGACAACAACGATCATTTCCAATGCGTACACACCATACAACAGGCATGGGCAAACTTCGGCCCTCCAAGTGTTTAGGATTCCACCTCCCACAATTCCTAACAGCCTAATTGTGGGAGTTGAAGTCCACAACACCTGGAGGGAGGGCCAAAGTTGGCCCATGCCTGACATACAGGTGGTCCCCAAGTTACAAACATCCGACTAACAGCTCCTAGTTAAGAACGATGCTGAGACAACTGAGAGTGAGAGAGGGACATAGACATCATAGCAAACCCCACAAGGGTGTTTTGGCCCTTCTCTTTGCAATCCAACCCTCATCTATCTATATAAATAAAAAAGTAATGTTTAATGTATTGTCGAAGGCTTTCATGGTTGGAATCACTAGGTTCTTGTGGGTTTTTTCGGGCTATAGGGCCATGTTCTAGAGGCATTTTCTCTTGACATTTCGCCTGCATCTATGGCAAGCCACTACCTCTGAGGATGCTTGCCATAGATGCAGGTGAAATGTCAGGAGAAAATGCCTCTAGAACATGGCCCTATAGCCCGAAAAAACCCACAAGAACCTAATGTAATGTTTGTTTGTGGGAAACCACTGGACGAATTGACATGAAATTTTGACGCAATACACCTAACAGTCCAACGAGTGTTCATCACCCCTAAAAATACAAAAAACAACAACAAAAAAACCCCCAGCAGAATGGACTTAAAACCCCCAAAAATACACCTACCTACCTACCTACCTACCTACCTATCTATATGTAATAATTAAAAATTTAAAAATAATGCTCAGCATTATTTTTTAATTTTTAATTATTACATTTGGCCCAGCCATAGGTTTTTAAGTGTTATTGTGTGATTGTTGATGTTTACTGCCTATGTTTTGTTTATGAGTTTTATTTTATTGTTTTGTATTACTGTTGTTGTTGTTTTTGCTGATGTACTTTGGGCTCGGCCTCATGTAAGCCACACCGAGTCTCTTGGGGAGATGGTAGCGGGGTACAAATAAAGTTTTATTATTATTATTATTATATTATACACACACACACACACTCATATACATATACACATGCACACATACATACACATAGTGTGTGTGTGTATATATATATACACCCAAGCACACCCAATACACACACATACATCTACATACACACACATATATACATATACAT
Organism: Anolis sagrei; assembly: GCF_037176765.1. Classification (NCBI taxonomy): domain Eukaryota; kingdom Metazoa; phylum Chordata; class Lepidosauria; order Squamata; family Anolidae; genus Anolis; species Anolis sagrei. The sequence continues at coordinate 1,529,624 of NC_090026.1, forward strand.
ATACACATGCACACACAAATATACACACATACATACATGCACACATATATAAACAGAAATATGCATATAGACAAGCACACACATATATACACACACACACAACCACACACACACACACATAAATATATATGTGTGTGTGTGTGTGTGTGTGTGTGTGTGTGTATATATATATATATATATATACACACACACACACACACACACACACACGCAAACATATATACCAATACACAGATACAAAAATATATACACACATATATACACACACACAAAACACATATATACAGACTGGGCCACAGCAACACATGGCAGGGGACGACTTGTGTGTGTGTGTCTTTGTGTGTGTGTGTATGCCTTGCAAACCTAAGCTCTGCAGAGATGTTTCAGATATGAACTGTAGTATCACTAGGGCTGGACTAGATGACCTTTTGGGGTCCCGCCTAACTTGTAGGTTGCGTATTTTTCCCCCCAGTGAACTTTGGGAATTGCACGTGTTGAAACACAACCCAAGCACAACCTAAGAGCTGCTGGGGTGCAATTTGCAGCACAGGTGACCAGTAAGGTTGCTGAGACTTGAGGTCCAGCAACACCTGTGCAATTAAAGCAGTTCGATCACTGCACATCCTGGGATTTAAGTGACAGGAAGAGAGTTCAAATGATCATTGGAAGGATAGTAAGAGAGAGTTGGTAGCTCTCTTTCTCTGGACTTTTTTTTGCAAAATCTTTAGGGATGCTTCAGCTGGGCATTGAGCACAATGGGGATGGACTAGATGGCCTCTGGGAGACCCTTTCAATGCTGGGATTCTGTGAGTCTCCTTCTCTGGAGGTGTCTAAAATGAGGCTGGTCAGTTCCTTGCTTCTGGGGATGCTTTAGCTCAGGCATGAACCAACTTTGGCCCTCCTTCCAGGTGTTTTGGACTTCAACTCCCACCATTCCGCATAGCCTCAGGCCCCTTCCTTTACCCCCTCAGCCGCTTAAGCGGCTGAGGGGGTAAAGGAAGGGGCCTGAGGCTATGTGGAATGGTGGGAGTTGAAGTCCAAAACACCTGGAAAGAGGGCCAAAGTTATCCCATGCCTGCTTTAGCTGGAAGCCCTGAAAGAAGCAGAACGGGGCTGGACTAGATGCCCTCTGGGGTCCCTCATACCTGGGCGAAACGTCCCCGCAGAACTTGCCGATGCGCCGCGAATCGTCCCGGTCGCCTCCGTTGAAGACGGCCACGTAGTCATAGCGGCAGTAAGTGTCCGGCTCCACGTCGAACTTCCCAAAGGTCAAGGCGATGATCTGAGAGTGGACACAGGTTCGGGTCAAGTGACCGGTCCAGGAGGAGAGGCCGGGTGACCCCATTCGGCCCCCATATCCCTTTGCTTACCTTCTCCCTGGGGACAACAATGTGCCAGGAGCAGCTGATGCCCGCCGGGTAGTCCCTCTCCGGCCAGTTGGGGGTCTTGAGGCTGCCCTGCGGCTTCTCCAGCTTCCCCCCACAGAACTGGTTCTCTGCAAATTAGAAGGGCAAGGAATGGGGCAATCTGGGCATTGAGCAGGAAGGGGCTGGACTAGATGGCCTCTGGGGGACCCTTCTGTCAGGATTATTGAAGGTATGCATGTATGTTTTTTCAATGTGTTTCTATATGATTGAGAATGGTGTTCATATTCAAGATGGATTCTGTTATGTTCAATTGTGAGAGAGAAGAGACCTTGACAGAAGTTAGATCTCTGGCTGGGAAGAAATAGGGAGTATCCGGCTTACAGCCAGAGAGCGAGATAAGCAGGTGTTCTGAAACTGTACTGAAGCTGTGCTTTGTAGTTCCTGATTTTGCCCGCTTAGAAGTAGACGTGTATTGAGATGTACTTAGTAAAAATTTATGTTATTTTGAAACTGGAAGACTGCAGTGTCCTGATTGGTGTCTGTGTGACCTAGTAACCTCTTCCACTGCGCATAGCCTCCCGAACATTTACTCTGACACCATCCAGGGAGGCAAGGCTCAGCAGAAGAAGCCAGGATTTCATTCTATTTAGATATCTAGACGTTGTAGGTTTCCAATGGTAAAGTTGTTGTATTGCTATGGTGCAATCTGGGCATTGAGCAGGAAGGGGCTGGATTAGATGGTCTCTGGGGGTCCCATCGAGGAAGCCAAGACTCAGCGGAATCCGGCATTTCATTCTATTTAGATATCTAGATGTTGTAGGTAACATTATTAGTGTTACGAATTACTTGGAGTCCCGTTGAAGAGAGGAAAGTCAGGTATCAATATAGAGACTTGGAAGGGACCCCCAAAGGCCATCCAGTCCAACCCCCTTCTGCAAGGAAGGAAGACACTGTTCGATCCTTCCCGACAGATGATCAAGAGTGCTTGGGTTATGTGTTGCTGCATAGGCATTTGCAACCAAGAGCAACTGGCCAATCCTAGAGCTAGAAGGGACCTCCAAAGGTTGTGCTTCTGCAGTAAGACACAATCTAAGTGTCTCAATAGATGGCCATCCAGCCTCTGAATCACACAATCCCACTTTAGTCCAATCCACTTCTTCATCCTCTGAACTTGCCATACCACTCTCCTCAGTCTCAGACCCCATTATTCCCTGCGAAGCCCACAAATGATTCATCATCACTGGATTCCATAAGTATTCCATAAGTATTTCCTGGATCTGCTTTCTCTGTTGCTCCTCATCGGAGTCTTGCTTACGACTAGTCTTTCTTCCCCTCCTAATACTCCCAGTAGTATCACTACTCGAAGACTCCATCACAACACCCCCAAAGGCCACTCAGTCCAGCCCCATTCTCCTGCCGTATAGGAAGACCCCATCTGATCCTGTTGTGTGTTGCTGCCCAGCAGAGTGTTGGACTGGGTGGTCCTTGGGATTCGTTCGTTTATTTATATTGTTTCTTGTATTGATGAGGAGATATTGGAAATCTAGATATTGATTTATGTATAAATTATATGTACTTTATAAGTACTGAAATCTATAGAAAAATCAAGTTCTCTCTGTATAGAAAGAATGCTAACAGGACAAGCAAGCGGCTGTCCAGTCACAGCAAGAGAGGGGCTGAAGAGGGGGGCATGTTATCTATACATTCCAGGAGAGAGATAAGCAACAGACTGGTACAACTAGGCTCTAAGTAAGGAGCCCCCCTCTACCTCTTGACAGGTCAAAGTTAGGCCCCTTGATTGATGAATGTAAGCTGTATGCTTGCTCTTTAGAAAGACACAGAGACATGCCTTTTGTATGTTGGAAGGTAGAATTTGATATTCGTATGATGCTAAGGTGACGTAGTCAGGCCTGTAGCGAGGGGGTGGTTTTAGGGGTTCAAACCCTCCCCGAAATGTTTCAGATTTTTTTTAAAAAACCTGGTTTACTCATGAGTTTTAACTGGTTAACCAAATCCCCATGCTAAGTCTATGAGATGCAAAAAAATTAAGAGTCCCTCCAGAACTGTAAGCACTATCTCGAGCAAATATTGACAATTTATTCACACTGTCATTACTTGCAGCAATAGCCGATGTAGTGAAGCAACCAAGTAGTGTGTGTGTGTGTTGAAGGCCAGACTTGGTGGAGGTGGTTGACAGGGGCAGAGCTGCAGGCTAGAGAAGGCTGCTCTGCCCTCTGCTGTGCTCTTTGCTTCAGCGTGAGCTAGGAGGCAGGTTTCAAACCCCCCCCCCCCCCCGAAATTTTCAACCCTCCCCGAAATTTTCAACCCCCCCCCCAAATTTTCACACACACCCCCGCCAAAATTGTCAACCCTCCCCGAAAATTTTTTCTGGCTACGGCCCTGGACGTAGTGAATGAGGTCATTGTATGTAGATGCGTGTTCTTTGTTTGACTGCGATTGGAGGGTATAAAAGCCATAGTCCGCACCTATATCGGGGCTCGGGATGCTTTTGGACGTACTCCACTCCAGGGTCCCAGCTGGAAATAAAATCTGTGCTTTTGAGACCTCCGGACCTCTCTTTGTCTCTTTTCCTGAAACCTTCTCCCTGCCATTTCAGTATATTATTTTTTATTTTTATATTTTACTGTCGTTGCATGTTGTTTATTTGCATTGCTGTATTGTTGGGCTTGGCCTCATGTAAGCCACCCCGAGTCCCCTTGAGGAGATGGTGGCGGGGTAGAAATAAAGATTATTATTGGGTTGTTGTACGATTTTCGGGCTATAGGGTCATGTTCTAGAGGCATTCTCTCCTGAAGTTTCGCCTGCATCTATGGCAAGCATCCTCAGAGGATGCTTGCCATAGATGCACGCGAAACGTCAGGAGAGAATGCCTCTAGAACAGTGGTTCTCAACCTTCCTAATGCCGCGACCCCTTAGTACAGGTCCTCATATTGTGGTGACCCCCAACCATAATATTATTTTCGTTGCTACTTCACAACTGTAATTTTGCTACTGTTATGAATCGTAATCTAAATATCTGATCTGCAGGATGTATTTTCAGTCACTGGACCAAACTCGGCACAAATACCCAATGCAACCACATGTAAATGCTAGTGGGGTTGGAGGAGGATTGATTTTGTCATTTGGGAGTTGTAGTTGCTGGGATTTATAGTTCACCTATAAATCAAAGAGCATTTTGAACTCCACCAGCGATGGATTTGAATCTAATTTGCCACACAGAACTCCCATGACCAACAGAAAACACTGGAAGGGTTTGGTGGTTTGAGTTTGGGAGTTGTAGTTCACCTATATCCAGAGAGCACCGTGGACTCACGCAATGGTGGATCTGGACCAAACTTGGCACAAATACTCAATTTGCGCAAATGTGAACACTGATGGAGCTTGGGAAAAATAGACCTTGACTTTTGGGAGTTGTAGTTGCTGGGATTTATAGTTCATTACACTCAAAGAACATTCTGAACTCCATCAACGATAGAATTGGCTCAAACTTCCCACATGGAATCCCCATGACTATCAGAAAATACTGTGTTTTCTGATTGTCTTTTGCGACCACTCTGACACCCCTTCACGATCCCCTCAGGGGTCCCGACCCCCAGGTTGAGAAACACTGTTCTAGAGGCATTCTCTCCTGACATTTCGCCTGCATCTATGGCAAGCATCCTCAGAGGATGCTTGCCATAGATGCAGGCGAAACGTCAGGAGAGAATGCCTCTAGAACATGGCCATATAGCCTGAAAAAACCTACCACAACCCAGGGATTCCGGCCATGAAAGCCTTCGACAATACATTATTATTATTATTATTATTATTATTATCAGTTATAACAACAACAAACACTTTGAATCTCCTTGTGGAGAGAAAAAGAGCTGTATAGATAATAATAACAACAATAACAATCCATGTTTGCGAGCCATTTCAGTACGTATGTGGCCAAAACGACAATCACGTGGCATGTTTAAACAGTTCCAAAGCAAGGAATAGTGTGCATTCACTTGGCTGGCTCAAGCTGGAGGAACTCATAGGTCCCGTTTGGATGCCAAACCCTTTCCCCCAAAAGACCCTTTCTGACATTCAGTCCAAATGCATTTGCAACCAATAGCAACTGGTCAAGCCTAGAGTTGGAAGGGACCTCCAAAGGTCATCCAATCCAACCCATTTCTGCAGGAAGCTGTCTTAACAGATGGGCGTTCGGTCTCTGAATCACACAATCCTAGAGTTGGGAGAGACCCTCAGAGTCAAAGAAACACAGATATCTATATACAATACCAAATGACAAGGAGGGATCCTTGTCATTTGTTTACGTTCTCAAGGACTACAAGTATTGATTTGTTTACGTTCTGAAGGACTACTAGTATTGTCAATCCATTTACAGTCTTTAGGACCACTAATATCATCATTTGGAGTATATTCTACATTGGAGACCATATGGACAAGATTGTAGTTCACTGACTGTCTCAAGGACTATACATAATTTGTTTACGTTCTCATGGACTACAAGTATTTTCAGTTTATTTACGGTCTCAAGGACTACTAATATCAGCATTCAGAATATATTTTGTATCGGAGACCGTTGGGATTATATTTGAAGTTCACTAACTGTCTCAAGGACTAATATACTAGCTAGGAACTTTCTATCTCTATTTTGCTTTGCAATTCACAAGCTATGTTTGTTTAGAGACCCTCAGAGGCCATCCAGTTCAACCCCATTCTCCTGTCATATAGGAAGTCTCCATCCAAGCCTTCCCGACAGATGGCCATCCAGAATTATTGCTGACACCAATCTGCAAGGAAGGAGGATGGAGAGGAGGAACGCATTCCTGGTTGTGTGGCCTGAACCCTTGTTTGTTTTGCAAACAGCACCGAGGGAGCGGAAGGAAGGAGACCCCCCTCCGTCCGTCTCTTGCAAAGCAGCAAAACAGCAATTGTGGGAACCGCAGAATTCCTCCTAATTATAGTTTGCAGAGGAAACGAAGCCAGTCAGGGGGGCGTCCAGCGGCAGGAGCAATGTCCAGCTTTGGAATGTATGCCAGGAGCAAGAGATCCAGAGGATCTTGCAAAAGAGACCCTGGGCTTCCAAGAGTGCATCTGCACAGTAGAAAGAATGCAGTTTGACACCCCTTTTGACTCCCATTACTCATAGTTAAGGCATCCTGGGAGCGGCTGCACTTTTGCAAAATCTTTGGCCTTTCTCCACACTGCAATTTCCAGGATTCCAAAGCAATGAGCCAAAATGGGGTCAAACTGCATCGATTCTCCAGTGCAGACGCATCCCCAGAGAGAGTCCTTTCCTGCAAAGCAATCCTTTCTTTCTCTGGCCCCAAATATTCTGTCTGGGAAACTCTGGAATCTCATGGGAAGGGAAAGGAGCCAACTTTTTGCAGAGTGATTGCAAAACCTCCTTTTGCAAAAATAATTATCCTTGCTTTCTGACCCACTTGGCTTCTAGGAACAGGGCTGCTCCAGGTCTTGAAACGTGGCTCTTTCCCTCCTTTGCAGAGATATTATTGCACTTGAGTGGGAAGCAATTGCAAAAACTCAAAACTCTGAGACTGCAGAAGGAGAAAGACCTTGCAAAACTACAGCTCCCATGGCAGCTCAAGAGGGGTCAAATGGCATCCATTCTGCCATGTAGATGCACCCTCAGTTAAGTCATAATGGCCATATCACAGAATTACAGAGCTGAAAGGGAACCCCAAATCATAATGGCCATATTACAGAGCTGAAAGGGAACCCCAAAGGATATCTAGCCTGACCCACTTCTGCCCATCAGGAAGGCACAAAACAAGATGATGGTGATGATTGGGTTGTTGAAGGTTTTTTTGGGCTATATGGCCAAGTTCTAGAGGCATTCTCTCCTGACGTTTCGCCTGCATCTATGGCAAGCATCCTCAGAGGTTGTGAGGTCTGTTGGAACTAGGAAAAAAGGGGTTTATATATCTGTGGAATGACCAGGGTGGGACAAAGGACTCTTGTCTGTTGGAGCTAGGTGTGAATGTTTCAACTGACCACCTTGATTAGCATTTGATGGCCTTTGTTTGGTGATGATTGAATCCTAGAGTTGGAAGAGACCCCAAGGGTCATCCAGTCTAACCCCTGCTATGAAGGAAAACACAATCAAAACCCTCCTGACTGATGGCCACCCAGTCTCTCAATAATAATGATGATGATGATAATTCTAGAGTTGGAAGGGACCCAAGGGTCATCCAGTCCAACCCCCCGCTATGCAGGAAGACACAATCAAAACCCTCCTGACTGATGGCCATCCAGTCTCTCAATAATAATGATGATGATGATAATTCTAGAGTTGGAAGCAACCCAAGGGTCATCCAGTCCAACCCTCCGATATGAAGGAAGACACAATCAAAACCCTCCTGACTGATGGTCATCCAGTTTCTCAATAATAACGATTATGATGGTAATTCTAGAGTTGGAAGGGACCCAAGGGTCATCCAGTCCAACCCCCTGCTATGCAGGAAGACACAATCAAAACCCTCCTGACTGATGGCCATCCAGTTTCTCAATAATGATGATGATGATGGTAATTCTAGAGTTGGAAGCAATCCCAAGGGTCATCCAGTTCAACCCCTACTATGTAGGAAGACACAATCAAAACCCTCCTGACTGATGGCCATCCAGTCTCTCAATAATGATGATGATGATGGCAATTCTAGAGTTGGAAGAGACCCAAGGGTCATCCAGTCCAACCCCCTACTATGCAGGAAGACACAATCAAAACCCTCCTGACTGATGGCCATCCAGTCTCTCAATAATGATGATGATGATGATAATTCTAGAGTTGGAAGCAACCCAAGGGTCATCCAGTCTAACCCCCTGCTATGAAGGAAAACACAATCAAAACCCTCCTGACTGATGGCCATCCAGTCTCTCAGTAATGATGATGATGATGATAATTCTAGAGTTGGAAGCAACCCAAAGGTCATCCAGTCCAACCCCCTGCTATGCAGGAAGACACAATCAAAACCCTCCTGAATGATGGCCATCCAGTCTCTCAATAATAATGATGGTGATGATTAAATCCTAGAGTTGGAAGCGACCCAAGGGTCATCCAGTCCAACCCCCTGCTATGCAGGGAGACACAATCAAAACCCTCCTGACTGATGGCCATCCAGTTTCTCAATGATGATGATGATGATGATGATGATGATGATGATAATTCTAGAATTGGAAGCGACCCAAGGGTCATCCAGTCCAACCCCCTGCTATGCAGGAAGGCACAATCAAAACCCTCCTGACTGATGGCCACCCAGTCTCTCAATAATGATGATGATGATGATGATGATGATGATGATGATGATTCTAGAGTTGGAAGATGATGATGGTAATTCTAGAGTTGGAAGGGACCCAAGGGTCATCAAGTCCAACCCCCTGCTATGCAGGAAGACACATTCAAAACCCCCCTGACTGATGGCCACCCAGTCTCTCAATAATGATGATGATGATGATGATGATGATTCTAGAGTTGGAAGAGACCCCAAGGGGCAGCCAAGCCCCTTCTGCCAGGCAAGAAAAGCCCTCCCAACAGATGGCCATCCAGATTCTACGTAAACACTTCCAGGAAAGGGAACCCCATTGCATTCTGTTGCTGTAAACTGAGGTCAAAAGGGAAGTTTGTAGCTTGACCCCCTTGGACCCCCTTTCCTGGGCAAGGGCAACACTTCCGGGCACAACGCAGGCTGATCCCAAGTTACGAGCAAGAAAGGTTTCATCCATGTAATTAGAAAGCAAATGCAGTATCTCAAAGTAATTAGTTATTTGTAACTTGAACAAGTAATTCGTTACTTGTAACTAGTTACTTGCAAGGCATTCCTTGTGAGTTCCCCTTTCTTTTTCCCCCGCAGGTGCCGGAGGGTCAGGTTTGTAGGTTTGTTCTCAAGTTGAACGTGTGTGTAAGTGGGGGAGAGTGTTTTGGGGTCTCCTTACCTTCGGAGTGGGGCAGCCCCCCCTTGAACCAGACCAGGAAGCCCCTCCCGCCGGTGCTCTCGTCGGATTTCATGCGCAGCATCATGCGGTTGCTGGTGGAGAGGACGGCCCCCGGGCGGAAAGTCCCGCAGAAGCGGCCCAAGCGCTGGGCCTCAGTGGCCGAGTGGCCGTTGTAGACCTCGAGGGCGTCGTAGCGGCAGACGGGGTCCGGCTCCATGTCGAAGACGCGGAAGGAGAGCATCACCACCTGGCCCTCCGGCACCTGCGGGGGAGAAAGAAAGAAAGGGAAACTCGCAAGGAACGCTTTGCAAGTAACTAGTTACAAGTAACTAATTACAAGTAACTAATTACTTGTTCAAGTTACAAATAACCAATTACTTTGAGATACTGTGTTTGCTTTCTAATTACATGGATGTAACCAGTAACTAGTTACAAGTAACTAATTACTTGTTCAAGTTACAAATATCCAATTACTTTGAGATACTGCATTTGCTTTCTAATTACATGGATGTAACCAAGTTACAAGCCAAGAAGGGACACAACAGAATGGCATCCCTTTAGCTGTGCACCTTTTGTTACTTAGAAAGGAACTTGGGAGGAACTAGTTACTGCCAATTACTCTTTGCTTCTTAGTAACATGGATGTAACCAAGTTACAAGCCAAGAAGGGACACAACAGAATGGCATCCCTTTAGCTGTGCACCTTTTGTTACTTAAAAAGGAACTTGGGAGGAACTAGTTACTGACAATTACTCTTTGCTTCTTAATAACATGGATGTAACCAAGTTACAAGCCATGAAGGAATGCAACCTTTTGCTACCTAAAAAAGGAATTTAGAAGGAATTAGTTACAAGCAACTGCCAGTTACTGCCTTTGCTTCCTAATTACATGTATAGAATCAAGTTATAAAACATGAAGGAACGCAACAGAATGGCAGTCCTTTAGTTGTGTACTTGTTGCTACTTTTAAAAAGGAACTAGTTACAAGTACCTAGTTATTGCCAATTACTGCCTTTGCTTCTTAGTAACATGGATGTAACCAAGTTACAAGCCAAGAAGGGACACAACAGAATGGCATCCCTTTAACTGTGCACCTTTTGTTACTTAGAAAGGAACTTGGGAGGAACTAGTTACTGACAATTACTCTTTGCTTCTTAATAACATGGATGTAACCAAGTTACAAGCCGTGAAGGAATGCAACAGAATGGCATCCCTTTAGCTGTGCACCTTTTGTTACTTAAAAAGGAACTTGGGAGGAACTAGTTACTGCCAATTACTCTTTGCTTCTTAATAACATGGATGTAACCAAGTTATAAGCCATGAAGGAATGCAACAGAATGGCATCCCTTTAGCTGTGCACCTTTTGTTACTTAAGAAGGAACTTGGGAGGAACTAGTTACTGCCAATTACTCTTTGCTTCTTAATAACATGGATGTAACCAAGTTACAAGCCATGAAGGAATGCAACAGAATGGCATCCCTTTAGCTGTGCACTTTTTGTTACTTAAAAAGGAACTTGGGAGGAACTAGTTACTGCTAATTACTCTTTGCTTCTTAATAACATGGATGTAACCAAGTTACAAGCCGTGAAGGAACACAACCTTTTGCTACCTAAAAAAGGAACTTATAAAGAACTAGTTACAAGTAACTTCAGGATACTGCCTTTGCTTCCTAATTACGTGGGTGGAATCAAGTTACAAAACATGAAGGAATGCAACAGAATGGTACTCCTTTAGCTGTGTACTTGTTACTACTTTTAAAAAGAAACTAGTTACAAGTACCTAGTTATTGCCAATAAGGAAGCCTTTGCTTCCTTAAAACATGGATGTAACCAAGTTACAAGCCATGAAGGAATGCAACAGAATGGCATCCCTTTAGCTGTGCACCTGCTGTCACTTAAAAAGGAACTTGGGAGGAACTAGTTACTGCCAATAACTCTTTGCTTCTTAATAACATGGATGTAACCAAGTTACAAGCCATGAAGGAACACAACCTTTTGCTACCTAAAAAAGGAACTTATAAGGAACTTCTTACAAGTAACTTCAGGTTTCTGCCTTTGCTTCTTAATTACATGGATGGAATCAAGTTACAAAACATGAAGGAATGGAACACTCCTTTAGCTGTGTACTTGTTGCTACTTTTTAAAAGGAACTAGTTACAAGTACCTAGTTATTACCAATTACTGCCTTTGCTTCCTTAAAACATGGATGTAACCAAGTTACAAGCCGTGAAGGAACACAACCTTTCGCTACCTAAAAAAGGAACTTAGAAGGAACAAGTTATAAGGAACTGCCAGTTACTGCCTTTACTTCCTAATTGCATGGATGGAATCAAGTTACAAAACATGAAGGAACGCAACAGAATTGCAGTCCTTTAGATGTGTACTTTTTGCTACTTAAAAAAGAAACTTAGAAGGAACTAGTTATAAGTAACTGCCAGTTACTGCCTTTACTTCCTAATTGCATGGATGGAATCAAGTTACAAAACATGAAGGAACGCAACAGAATTGCAGTCCTTTAGATGTGTACTTTTTGCTACTTAAAAAAGGAACTTAGAAGGAACTAGTTACAAGTCAGTTACTGCCTTTACTTCCTAATTGCATGGATGGAATCAAGTTACAAAACATGATGGGACGCAACAAAATGGCAGTCCTTTAGTTGTGTACTTTTTGCTACTTAAAAAAGGAACTTAGAAGGAACTAGTTATAAGTAACTGCCAGTTACTGCCTTTACTTCCTAATTGCATGGATGGAATCAAGTTACAAAACATGAAGGAACGCAACAGAATTGCAGTCCTTTAGATGTGTACTTTTTGCTACTTAAAAAAGGAACTTAGAAGGAACTAGTTACAAGTCAGTTACTGCCTTTACTTCCTAATTGCATGGATGGAATCAAGTTACAAAACATGATGGGACGCAACAGAATGGCAGTCCTTTAGATGTGTACTTTTTGCTACTTAAAAAAGGAACTAGTTACAAGTAACTGCCAGTTACTGCCTTTACTTCCTAATTGCATGGATGGAATCAAGTTATGAAACATGATGGGACACAACAGAATGGCAGTCCTTTAGCTGTGTACTTTTTGCTACTTAAAAAAGGGAACTAGTTACAAGTACCTAGTTACTGCCAATTACTGCCTTTACTTCCTTAAAACATGGATGTAACCAAGTTACAAGCCATGAAGGAATGCAACAGAATGGCGATCCTTTAGCTGTCTACCTTCTGCTAGTTAAAAAAGGAACTTAGGAGGAACTAGTTACTTTGCTGTGGAAGAGATAAAGTAGAGATAAAGTAGGGTATAAATAAATATAATAATAACAATAATAATATGAGTGGAATCAAGTTACAGGCCATGAAGGAAAGCAACAGAATGACACTCGTTTAACTACTTACAAAAGGAACTTAGAAGGAATTCACTACTGGAAGTTACTGCCTATGCTTCCTAATATGTCACCACCGCATTGAATGACCGTTGCAAAGCGTGACGGGTTGGAACAACGCTCCTTTCACCAGGTAACTGCTCGAGATCCTTTGGAAGGACGAAGGCAAGGAGTAACTTGGGGAACTTACGGTGATGGTCCAGTTGCAGATCTGGCCGTGAGGGTAGGGGTCCGGGAAGCCATGGCTGGCGATGTAGCCGGTGTCTCCAGTGTGGTCCCCCCCGCAGAGGAAGACGGGCCTGCAAGGGAGAGAGGGGTCGGAAAGGGGCCCCCAAGGGTCATCCAGCCCAACCCTTTGCTATGCAGGACTGCTTGGAGGGTCTCTCTCCAAAGGAGTGTCCATAGGGTCCTCACACCCCCTCCTCGGACAGGCCTTGGGGTCAAGAGGACCTCTGCAGCATCATCGTCATCAGAATCCTAGGGTTGGAAGGGACCCCCAAGGGCCATCCAGTCCAACCTCCTTCTGCAAGGCAGGAGGACATCATCAAAGCTCTCTTGACAGATGGCCATCCAGTCTCTGCATAATAATACTAAATAATAATAATAATAATAATAATAATAATAATAATAATAATAATAGAAGAGAATCCTAGGGTTGGAAGGGACCCCAAGGGCCATCCAGTCCAACTTCCTTGTGCCAGACAGGAGGGCATCATCAAAGCCCGCTTGACAGATGGCCATCCAGTCTCTGCATAATAATACTAAATAATAATACTAATAATACTAATAATACTAATACTAATACTAATAATAAGAATAATAATAATAATACTAGAAGAGAATACTAGGGTTGGAAGGGACCCCCAAGGGCCATCCAGTCCAACCTCCTTCTGCCAGGCAGGAGGACCTCATCAAAGCCCTCTTGACAGATGGCCATCCAGTCTCTGCATAATAATACTAAATAATAATAATAATAATAATAATAATAATAATAATAATAGAAGATAGAAGAGAATCCTATGGTTGGAAGGGACTGCCAAGGGCCATCCAGTCCAACCTCCTTCTGCCAGGCAGGAGGACATCATCAAAGCCCTCTTGATAATAATAATAATAATAATAATAATAATAATAATAATAATAATAATAATAATATCCTAGGGTTAGAAGGGACCCCCAAGGGCCATCCAGTCCAACCTCTTTCTACTAGGTAGGAAGATACAATCAAAGCCTTCCCAACACATGGCCATCCATTCTCTGCATAACAATAATAATAATAATAATAATAACGCATTATTTGCCGATACATCACACAGTCCTAGACACTTGGGAAGGGTCCGACGTGTGATCCGATACAACAGCCAGCAGAGTGTCTGCTGTGGACTCATGGTATCTCAAGTAATAATAATAATAATAAGGGTTGGAAGGGAACCCTAAAGAGCATCCAGTCCAACCTCTTTCTGCCAGGCAGGAGGACATCATCAAGGCCTTCCTGACAGATAACCATCCAGCCTTGGCTGAATAATAATAATAATAATAATAATAATAGAACCATAGAATTCCAGAGTTACAAGAGAACCACCCCACCCCCCTCCAACAAGGGCCATCCAGTCTGAGCTTCTGCCATTCAGAAACGAACAATCCAATCCCTCTCGACAGATGGCCATCCAACCTCTGTGGAATAAACCCTCCAGACTCAACTCCAGATGCCACAGTTGTATCCTATAGGTTCTCTTCAAAGGGAAGCCTGCCTTGCTTTACTGTTGGGAAGATCGTGGTGAGGAAACGCCTTGGGGCTGATAGGACCGGGAAGGGGTCCCCAAGGGTCATCTAGCCCAGCCCATTTGGAAATCAAGCTATGACAAAACGCACGCAGAACCCCATAAGTGGGGACCCCCCACCCCTCAATGGATGCCGTATAAACCCTTGAACTTGGGAGTTTCTCCAGGTGCCGAGTTGTTTTCAAGCCCCGAATCCCGGGAGCAATTCAGGGAGTAATCTATCATCCCAAGACCCTGTGGGAAGAAAACCCCTCGGGGCTGATAGGATCGGGAAGGGGTCCCCAAGGGTCATCTAGCCCGGTCCATTGGGAAATCAAGCTATGACAAAACGCACGCAGAACCCCATAAGTGGGGATCCCCCACCCCTCAATGGATGCTGTATAAACCCTTGAACTTGGAATTACTCCAGGTGCCGAGTTGTTTTCAAGCCCCGAATCCTGGGAGCAATTCAGGGAGTAAACTATCATCCCTATAGCATGGGAACAAAACCCCTTGGGGCTGATAGGACTGGGAAGGGGCCCCCAAGGGTCATCTAGCCCGGTCTATTGAGAAATCAAGCTATGACAAAATGCACGCAGAACCCCATAAGTGGGGACCCCCCACCCCTCAATGGATGCCATATAAACCCTTGAACTTGGAGTTTCTCCAGGTGCCGAGTTGTTTTCAAGCCCCGAATCCTGGGAGCAATTCAGGGAGTAAAGTATCATCCCTATACCGTGGGAACAAAACCCCTCGGGGCTGATATGATCGGGAAGGGGTCCCCAAGGGTCATCTAGCCCGGCCCATTGGGAAATCAAGCTATGACAAAACACACGCAGAACCCCATAAGTGGGGACCCCCCACCCCTCAATGGATGCCATATAAACCCTTGAACTTAGAGTTTCTCCAGGTGCCGAGTTGTTTTCAAGCCCCGAATCCTGGGAGCAATTCAGGGAGTAAACTATCATCCCTATAGCATGGGAACAACCCCTTGGGGCTGATAGGCTCGGGAAGGGGTCCCCAAGGGTCATCTAGCCCGGTCCATTGGGAAATCCAACTATGACAAAATGCACGCAGAACCCCATAAATGGGGACCCCCACCCCTCAATGGATGCCATATAAACCCTTGAACTTGGAGTTTCTCCAAGTGCTGAGTTGTTTTCAAGCCCCGAATCCTGGGAGCAATTCAGGGAGTAAACTATCATCCCTATACCGTGGGAACAAAACCCCTCGGGGCTGATAGGATCGGGAAGGGGTCCCCAAGGGTCATCTAGCCCAGTCCATTGGGAAATCAAGCTATGACAAAACGCACGCAGAACCCCATAAATGGGGACCCCCCACCCCTCAATGGATGCCATATAAACCCTTGAACTTGGAGTTTCTCCAGGTGCCGAGTTATTTTCAAGCCCCGAATCCTGGGAGCAATTCAGGGAGTAAACTATCATCCCATGGGAAACTACTTTGACTTCTCTCTTTGACCTCTCTCCCCCTGAAAGGACCCCCCAGGCACCCACCCACCCACCCACTTTGCCTCCTTCTTGACCCAAGAATTCTGGGAATCTGCTTGGCGGCGTCTCCTCTGGTTCCTGGCAGGCGAAGCGCCCGCCTCGCTGGACTTAAGTCCTTCCAGATGTGGAGCTCAAACCTCTGCCAAGAAGTGGAAAGAGAAGGAAAAGAGGAGAAGAGAGGAGAGGAGGGGGGGGGAGGACCCCCACTCACAGAGAGGCCCATCAGAGAGAGAGAGAGAGAGGGCTCCTTTGGGTGGGTGGGGGCCTTGGAGGGAGGACCCTTCCCCACAAAGGGGGTGACTGATGGACAGTCTATGGCTCCTCTCTTCCCCCCCCCCTTTGAACCCCCAGATTTTGCAAAAAGGGGGGAAAGAGAGAGGGAGAGCCCCATGCATGCCTGTCTGCCCCAAAAGGGGGGTCTTGGCAGGCACCTGCAGACCCCCCCCCCCTCTCTCCCCTTTCCCTCCCTCCATAGGGTGGGATGGGCCCCCCTTTGAACCCCCCTGATTTTGCAAAAAGGGGGGAAAGAGAGAGGGAGACCCCATGCATGCCTGCCTACCCCAAAAGGGGGGTCTTGGCAGGCACCTGCAGACCCTCCCTCACTCCCTCTTTCTCTCTTCTTTCCCTCCCTCAATAGGGTGGGATGGGGAGGGGAGGGGTCTCTGACCTGGTCTGGTTTCCCTGGGCGGGGGGCTTCTCCTGCCCGAAGCCGAAGGAGGGAAGGCAGAGGAAGAAGAAGGAGAAGAGGAGGAGGAAGGGTCCCATCCTGGCACTGGGCAGAGGCAGACTGGACTCTCAGGAAGGCAGGCAGGCAAGGGGAGGACCCAGGGCGAGGTGGGAGGGGGCAAGCACAGCCCACGCCCCCTTCTCCAGAGGTTGGTGAGCTCTGCTGCAAAGGAGGTCTCTCTCTCTCTCTCTCTCTCTCTAGATATATCCAGATGTCCAGGGTGGGAGAAAGAACCCTTGTCTGCAAGTGTGGGTCTTGCAATGAGCCTGCTTGAACAGCAAGTGTGCAAAGTCAACCAAGGAGTGCATCAGCATGGAGGTGGCCTGGCTGTTGTTGCTTGGAGGCACCCTCTGTTCGGGAGCTGTTCACAAGTGTGGGCCTTGCAATGAGCCAGCTTGAACATCAAGTGTGCAAAGTCAACCAAGGAGTGCATCAGCATGGAGGTGGCCTGGCTGTTGTTGCTTGGAGGCACCCTCTGTTCGGGAGCTGTTCACAAGTGTGGGCCTTGCAATGAGCCAGCTTGAACATCAAGTGTGCAAAGTCAACCAAGGAGTGCATCAGCATGGAGGTGGCCTGGCTGTTGTTGCTTGGAGGCACCCTCTGTTCGGGAGCTGTTCACAAGTGTGGGCCTTGCAATGAGCCAGCTTGAACATCAAGTGTGCAAAGTCAACCAAGGAGTGCATCAGCATGGAGGTGGCCTGGCTGTTGTTGCCTGGAGGCACCCTCTGTTTGGGAGCTGTTCACAAGTGTGGGTCTTGCAATGAGCCAGCTGGAATAGCAAGTGTGCAAAGTCAATCAAGGAGTGCATCAGCATAGAGGTGGCCTGGCTGTTGTTGCCTGGAGGCACCCTCTGTTTGGGAGCTGTTCACAAGTGTGGGTCTTGCAATGAGCCAGCTGGAATAGCAAGTGTGCAAAGTCAATCAAGGAGTGCATCAACATAGAGGTGGCCTGGCTGCTGTTGCTTGGAGGCACCCTCTGTTTGGAAGGTGTTCACTGGCCCTTGATTGCTTCCTGCCTGGAGTTCCCCTGTTGCTGAGTGGTGTGTCTTATTGACTGTCTTGAGTCTGTGTTTTTTATTTTATTTATTTATTTATTTATTTTATTTTATTTACTGTATTTTATTTACTCTTTTTGTCAGGCAACTCAGGGCGGTTTACAGAGGCAACAATTTGATGCCCAATACACCATAAAACATTTAAAAGCATGAACACGTCATATAAAACCATAACAATAGTATTAAAAACATACATCAATTACGTCTCCTAATAAAAACGCTGCCCCATCTCGTCATCCAGTCGTTCCCATTCCTACGTCTTTTCCCTTGAATTTTCAAACGCTTGTTCAAACAACCAAGTCTTGACTCTTTTCCGAAATGTTAAGAGGGAGGGGGCCGATCTAATGTCCCCAGGAAGGGCATTCCATAGCCAAGGGGCCACCACTGAGAAGGCCCTGTCTCTCATGTTTGTGATGCAGTCAGGATCGAGAGCAGGGCCTCCCCGGACGATCTTAAAGTCCTCGCAGGTTCATAAGGGAAGATGCCTTTGGACAGGTAAGTTGGACCAGAACCATTTAGGGCTTTATAGGCTGAAGCCAGCGCTTTGAATTGTGCTCGGAAGTAGATTGGCAGACAGAGGAGTCATGTGCTCACTGTATACCACTCCTGTTAGTAACCTGGCTGCCGTCCGTTGGACAATTTGAAACTTCCGGACAGTCTTCAAAGGCAACCCCACGTAGAGTGCATTGCAGTAGTCTATACGGGATGTAACCACAGCGTGGACTACTGTGGCCAAGTCATGCTTCCCAAGTTATGATTGTGTTCCTTTTCATGGTTTCCTCCTTTCTGTTGAGATGGTCCACCTGTGTAGAGAATGGCTTCTCTGCGTAGCCTGGCATGGTGGTAGTCAGAATGGTCCAGGATTTCCATGTTCTCAAGTGATATTCTGTGTCCAGGTGGGTTCCCCAGGTGCTCTGCTCTGGCTGACTTCTCTGGTTGGATGAGTCTGCCTTGCATGTTCCTTGATTCGTGCCTGGGCAATGCTGCTGCTGCGTTTGGTGGTGCCTATGGAGACGTCTCCACAGCTGCATGGTATCCAGTAGATTCCTCCAGAAGTGAGAAGATCCCTCTTGTTCCTTTGCTGGATTTCCTTGGTGGGTCTGGAGATGGTTTGTAGGTTAGTGAAGCTGGCCAGAGAGGGGTTGTTGGAATGGTGTGTTGCAATACTAAATGCTTCATAGGGCCAGGGGAAATTTCCATCCTGCCTTAAGCAGGTGGTGGTAAAACCTCTGCTGAAGAAGTCCTCCCTTGACCCGACTATATGTGACAACTATAGACCAATTCCCAATTCTTGGACAAGGTTCTGGAGCGGGTGGTTGCCTCTCACCTCCAAGGAGTCCTCAATGATACCGATTTTCTGGATCGCTCGCAGTCTGGCTTTCGGCCTGGGCACAGTACCGAGACGGCTTTGGTCACCTTGGTGGATGACCTCCGTAGGGAACTGGACAGGGGTGTGTGTGACCCTGATGGTTCTCTTAGATATCTCAACGGCTTTCGATACCACCAACCATGGTATCCTTCTGGGGAGGATCACTTCACTTACTTCACTTAGGCGATCGCTCGTTGGACGAGTAAGATGGTCTTCCATGATGAGTATTCTTGTGGGTTCGTAGGTGGCTGTGGAGCCCTCTTCTTGAGGATCACTGGGATGGGACTCAGAGGCACGGTTCTTCTGTGGCTCGGGTCCTTCCTGGAGGGTCGTTCCCAGTTGGTGAAGCTGGGAGACACCTGCTTGGACCCCTGGCCCTTGACCTGTGGGGTCCCGCAAGGATATCTATTCTGTCTCCCATGCTTTGTAACAGCTACATGGAACCGCTGGGAGAGGTCATCCAGAGTTTTGGAGTACGGTGCCATCTCTACGCAGATGACACGCAACTCCACTACTCATTTCCACCAGACTCCAAGGAAGCCCTGAGGATACTGGACCAGCGTCTGGCCGCTGTGACGATCTGGATGAGGAGGAACAAGCTGAGGATCAATCCTGACAAGACAGAGGTCCTCCAGGTCAGTCGCTCATCTGACCGGGATATTGGGTGGCAACCTGTGCTGGACAGGGTTGCACTCCCCCTGATGTCACAGGTCCGCAGTTTAGGAGTCCTCCTGGACTCACGCTTGAGGCTCAGGCGTCGGTGGTGTCAGGGAGGGCTTTTGCACAATTGAGACTCGTGCGCCAACTGTGCCCATACCTTGTGAAGTCTGACTTGACCATGGTGGTCCACGCTTTAGTTACCTCTAGACTGGATTACTGCAATGCACTCTACGTGGGGCTACCCTTGAAGATGGCTCTGAAATTACAACCTGTCCAACGGTCAGCAGCCAGATTAATAACTGGGGCGACTTACAGGGAAAGGTCAACTCCCCTGTTTAAGGAGCTCCATTGGCTGCTGTTCATCTTCCGGTCCCAATTCAAGGTACAGGTTCTGACCTATAAAGCCCTAAACCAGTGTTTCTCAACCTGGGAGTCGGGACCTCTGGGTGGGTCACGAGGGTGTGTCAGAGGGGTCTCCAAATACCATCAGAAAACACAGTATTTTCTGGTGGTTCTGTGTGGTATGTTTGACCCAATTCTATCATTGGTAGGATTCAAAATGCTTTTTAATAGTAGGTGAACTATAAATCCCAGCAATTACAACTCCCAAATATCAAGGTCTATTTTCCCCAAACTCCACCAGTGTTCACATTTGGGCATATTGAGTACTCGTGCCAAGTTGGTCCAGATCCATCATTGTTTGAGTCCACAGTGCTCTCTGGATGTAGGTGAACTACAACTCCCAAACTCAAGGTCAACGTCCACCAAACCCTTCCCTTATTTTCTGTTGCTCATGGGAGTTGTGTGTGTCAAGTTTGGTTCAATTCCATCGTTGATGGAGTTCAGAATGCTTTTTGACTGTAGGTGAACTATAAATCCCAGCAACTATAACTCCCAAATGACAAAATCAATCCCCC
Organism: Anolis sagrei; assembly: GCF_037176765.1. Lineage (NCBI taxonomy): Eukaryota > Metazoa > Chordata > Lepidosauria > Squamata > Anolidae > Anolis > Anolis sagrei. The sequence goes on from NC_090026.1 coordinate 1,550,320, forward strand.
CAACCCCACCAGTATTCCAATTTGGGCGTATTACGTATGTGTGCCAGATTTGGTCCAGTGAGTGAAAATACATCCTGCATGTCAGATATTTACATTACGATTCATAACAGGAGCAAAATTACAGTTGGGAAGTAGCAACAAAAATAATGTTGTGGTTGGGGGTCATCACAACAGGATGAACTGTATTAAGGGGTCGCAACATTAGGAAGGTTGAGAAACACTGCCCTAAACGGTTTGGGGCCCGTCTAACTTCGTGACCGTATCTCTCTCCATGAACCAGCCCGAACTCTTTGATCTTTGGGGGAGGCCCTCCTTTCGCCCTTGCCTGTCTCTCAGGCTCGCCTTGTGGGTACAAGGGAGAGCCTTCTCCTCGGTGGCCCCCTGACTCTGGAATTCATTGCCCAGAGAGATTAGAAACCTTTAAAAAGAGTCTCAATGCCTGGCTCTGCCGTTGTGCTTTTGGAGAGTGGTCCCATAATCTTACGCTACTGCTCCCCTCAATGTTCTTGTCCTAGGAGTACACCCCCCTTGTACGAAGGTGAGTCTATCACCCTGTCTCTCCATGGGTGATAAATAATTCTGCTCCTTTATCTCACCCTGAGTTTTTAAATCATTTTATGTACATGCGGCCCACTCACTGTCATTATGTTTGGTTTACTATTGGGTGTTATTATTATTATTTTTTGCATATTGTTTTTTGTATCCTTAAGTTTTGTACTTTATTGCAATGTTGTTTATTTTATTGTAACTTGTATTTAATTTTATTGTAATTTGTTGTTCATGTAAGCCACCCTGAGTGGTTCCGTTGTAGCAGTTCTTCTGTGGTCAGCGGTTCCATTGTACCAGTTCTGTGGTCAGCAGTTCCGTTGTACCAGTTCTTCTGTGGTTACTGGTTCCGTTGTACCAGTTCTTCTGTGGTCAGCAGTTCCACTGCACCAGTTCTTCTGTGGGCAGTGGTTCCGTTGTACCAGTTCTTCTGTGGTCATTAGTTCCATTGCACCAGTTCTTCTGTGGTCAGCGGTTCCGTTGTACCAGTTCTTCTGTGGTCAGCGGTTCCGTTGTACCAGTTCTTCTGTGGTTACTGGTTCCGTTGTACCAGTTCTTCTGTGGTCATTAGTTCCATTGTACCAGTTCTTCTGTGGTCAGTGGTTCCGTTGTACCAGTTCTTCTGTGGTCAACAGTTCCATTGTACCAGTTCTTCTGTGGTCAGTGGTTCCGTTGTACCAGTTCTTCTGTGGTCAACAGTTCCATTGTACCAGTTCTTCTGTGGTCAGTGGTTCCGTTGTACCAGTTCTTCTGTGGTCAACAGTTCCATTGTACCAGTTCTTCTGTGGTCAGTGGTTCCGTTGTACCAGTTCTTCTGTGGTCAACAGTTCCATTGTACCAGTTCTTCTGTGGTCAGTGGTTCCGTTGTACCAGTTCTTCTGTGGTCAACAGTTCCATTGTACCAGTTCTTCTGTGGTCAGTGGTTCCGTTGTACCAGTTCTTCTGTGGTCAACAGTTCCATTGTACCAGTTCTTCTGTGGTCAGTGGTTCCGTTGTACCAGTTCTTCTGTGGTCAACAGTTCCATTGTACCAGTTCTTCTGTGGTCAGTGGTTCCGTTGTACCAGTTCTTCTGTGGTCAGCAGTTCAATTGCACCAGTTCTTCTGTGGGCAGTGGTTCCATTGTACCAGTTCTTCTGTGGTCAGTAGTTCCCTTGATGTATGGCAGTGGTTCTCAACCTGGGCCCCCAGTTGTTTTGGCCTTCAACTCCCAGAAATCCCAACATCTAGTAAACTGGCTGAGATTTCTGGGAGTTGTAGCCCCAAACACCTGGAGAGACCCACAGGTTGAGAACCAATGATGTCTGGCAAGAACCCTTTCCCTCTGGGTGGATCTGTGTCTTGACTCTCGTGGCCTGTTCTTGGTCTTGCAGCTCTTCTGGTGTCTGTGGTGGAGTCTCCATTGTCCTGCAGAGCCCATTTGAGGTGGTTCAGTTCATCTTGGAGGAGGTGGGGTTCGCAGATTCTGTTGGCATGGCCTTCCAGGGCTTTCGTTGTGCTTCTTTCTTGAATTGGGAGATGGTTTATGTCGGTATCTCTCCATGTGCGTGGGTCTTCTGTAAACTGTGTGGCCCAATTTGTGATTCGGTTTGCAGATGATGAGGATCCCTTTGTTTTCCTTTTCCATGGTAAATGGGATGTTTGGGTGGATGTTCTTGAGATGGTCCAGGAACTCATTATGGAGTTCTTCTTTCTCCATGGGGGTCGCCCACCTATCTCAACCATGAAACCATTACAATGAAGAAATTCTGGTAAACAGTGTTACGAAACACCAGAATCAAGACAGTAAACAAACAACACCACTCGAAAAACAAGAGAATTCCAAACAACCGGCGGTCCAGTGCCAGTTCACACGATCCCAACAAAGAATGCTTCCAGGCAACAACCGCTTGAATAGCAAGGCGACCCAATTGCTATTCGAGCTTGCTAATTACAACACTCACAAACAGACCAGGGTTCTTTCTCCCACGCTGGACATTTCATACACACACACACACACACATGCACTCCACTTCCCTCATTTTCAACACAACCTCTGAAGATGCCATTAGCCACAGATGCAGGCGAAATGTCAGGAGAGAATGCTGCTGGAACATGACCTGGAAAGCACCAAGGAGACCAGGGTTCTTTCTCCCACGCTGGACATTTCATACACACACACACACACATGCACTCCACTTCCCTCATTTTCAACACAACCTCTGAGGATGCCATTAGCCACAGATGCAGGTGAAATGTCAGGAGAGAATGCTGCTGGAACATGACCTGGAAAGCACCAAGGAGACCAGGGTTCTTTCTCCCACGCTGGACATTTCATATACACACACACACACACATATATGCACTCCACTTCCCTCATTTTCAACACAACCTCTGAAGATGCCATTAGCCACAGATGCAGGCGAAATGTCAGGAGAGAATGCTGCTGGAAGATGACCTGGAAAGCGCCAAGGAGACCAGGGTTCTTTCTCCCACGCTGGACATTTCATACACACACACACACACATATGCACTCCACTTCCCTCATTTTCAACACAACCTCTGAGGATGCCATTAGCCACCGATGCAGGCGAAATGTCAGGAGAGAATGCTGCTGGAACATGACCTGGAAAACTCACAGCAACCCAGTGATTCTGACCATGAAAGCCTTGGACAACACATCATCATCATCATCATCATCATACTATGTCACACTTTGATGTTTGTTCCTGAGTGATCATTGTCATTTCCTAATTGGTTCTATCCTAAAAGTTTATTAAACTGCGCCAACTTGGTCTTTACAGGAAGGACTTCATTGTGCTCTAGAACACTTTGCTCTAGTTTTCCAGTGAATACCTCCTTGAGTTTCAACCCATTCAGCATAGTTTCTCCCACAAAAACAAAGTTTCTGGAGTGGAACGACGACTTTCAAAATAAGGACCGACCAATTAAAGAGGAAATAACACTTTCAAACCAGGAACGGAACATTTTCCAAGTTTTGTTACCAAGTGTAATGATAATAACAAGTGTAATGATAATAAGAATCCAGGAGGACCCCCAGACTGCGGACCTGTGACTTCAGGGGGAGTGCAACCCTGACTATACCCCGGTCTGGTTAAGGTCAGGTGATAGTGGGCTGTATTGGGACAATTGCAGCAATTTCTGGACGATATAGCCAGCCTGGACCTTTCCAGTCAGGTTTCCGCCCAGGTTATGGGATGGAGACGGTTCTGGTTGCTATTACAGATGAACTTCGTTGTCAGTCTGATAGCAGCAGATCGGCGCTTCTGGTACTTCTCGATCTTACCGCAACGTTCGACACCGTTGACTACGATTTAATGATCCAGCGTCTCGCCATGTCCAGAGTTTGTGGTCAGACCCTCAATTGGTTCGACTAATTTCTCCGAAACCGGAGCCAATGCGTGGAGTATATGGATCAAATCTCCGATAGATCCCCCCTCCTATGTGGGGTCCCCCAAGGTGCAATTCTCTCCCCTCTTCAACATCTACATCAGACCCCTTGCCAGTTTGGCTCGGAGATTCAGCCTGGACTGCTATCAATATGCGGATGACACCCAACTCCTGTTGCGCTTGGAGCCTGGAGTAACGTCAATCCCTGACAATTTCACCTTCTGCCTGGAGGCTTTGTCAAACTGGCTACGTGCTAGCAGACTGAAGGTGAACCTGGCGAAGACCGAGATCCTGTGGCATGGCTGCCCAATAGGTCTGACCCATCCGTTACCTACCTTTGATGCCACTGCTCTATCTCCATTGCCTACCGTTAAGAGCTTGGGTGTTGTTTTGGATTCACAGCTGACGATGGAAGCTCAGGTGGCTGCTGCCAGCAAACAGGGCTTTTTCCATCTACGACAAGCGAGGCAACTGGCACCCTACCTGTCGGACGAGGCTCTGGCAACGGTCATCCATGCCACGGTCACATCTAGGCTGGACTATGGCAACACCCTGTATGTGGGCCTTCCGATGTCTACAACTTGAAAGCTCCGTATTGTTCAGAATCATAGAATCATAGAATCAAAGAGTTGGAAGAGACCTCATGGGCCATCCAGTCCAACCCCATTCTGCCAAGAAGCAGGAATATTGCATTCAAATCACCCCTGACAGATGGCCATCCAGCCTCTGCTTAAAAGCTTCCAAAGAAGGAGCCTCCACCACACTCCGGGGCAGAGAGTTCCACTGCTGAACGGCTCTCACAGTCAGGAAGTTCTTCCTAATGTGCAGATGGAATCTCCTCTCTTGTAGTTTGAAGCCATTGTTCCTTGTCCTAGTCTCCAAGGAAGCAGAAAACAAGCTTGCTCCCTCCTCCTCCCTGTGGCTTCCTCTCACATATTTATCCATGGCTATCATCTCTCCTCTCAGCCTTCTCTTCTTCAGGCTAAACATGCCCAGTTCCCTAAGCCGCTCCTCATAGGGCTTGTTCTCCAGACCCCTGATCATTTGAGTCGCCCTCCTCTGGACACATTCCAGCTTGTCAATATCTCTCTTGAATTGTGGTGCCCAGAATTGGACACAATATTCCAGATGTGGTCTAACCAAAGCAGAATAGAGGGGTAGCATTACTTCCTTAGATCTAGACACTATGCTCCTCTTGATGCAGGCCAAAATCCCATTGGCTTTTTTTGCTGCCACATCACATTCCTGGCTCATGTTTCACTTGTTGTCCACGAGGACTCCCAAGATCTTTTTCACACGTACTGCTCTTGAGCCAGGCATCGTCCCCCATTCTGTATCTTTGCATTTCATTTTTTCTGCCAAAGTGGAGTATCTTGCATTTGTCACTGTTGAACTTCATTTTGTTAGTTTTGGCCCTTCATCTCTCTAATCTGTCAAGATCGTTTTGAATTCTGCTCCTGTATGCGGCAGTCAGGCTGCTCACAAGAACACCCATGAAATGCCATAGAACACCAGTGTTGCGGCATTTGCATTGGCTTCCACCTGTAAGGAGTGCAGTAATCTTCCCACAGAAGCGGTACTTACTGATCTACTCACATTTGCATGTTTTCGAACTGCTAGGTTGGCAGAAGCTGGGGCTAACAGTGGGAGCTCACCCCACTCCCTGGATTTGAACCTGCGACCTTTTGTCAGCAAGATCAGCATGTGTATTTATGCCCTGCCTTTTCTCCCCACCAAGGAGTGTTTTTGGGGAAAGGGCAAAGGAAGTCCCTGCTCATTGCAAGGCCTCCAAACTGACCATTTGTCCCATCCATCCATACAGGAGAGGATGGGCAGGATCAAGAGAGTGGCCCTCAGTTCCTTCTGGCTGTTGGGAATGGTGGGAGCTGGAGTCCAAAACACCCGGATGGAGGACCAAAGTTGGCGCACACCTTTAAATACTGGAGATTTTTCATGTGGAGTGAATGCCCCGGGAGTCATTTCTTTTCACTACAAGCCGTCCCCAAGTTGCAAGCATCCGACTTGAAAACGACTCCTAGTTAAGAACAGGGCTGAGACAACAGGAAGTGAGAGGAATCTACCTTTTAAGGAATCCACTCCTGGAAGAAGAGTTATCATCATCATCCACGGGGGAAAAGGGTTCTCCACTCACTGAGCTTTGTCTCCAATCCTTGTTGGCACAAAAAGCCTCAGTTCCTAAAATTCAATTCTCACCAGGAGAGAAAGTGCGGGGAAACCACCTGAACAGAGGCACAGGGAGCAAAACAAACACCACAAGAGTGTTCACCCTTCCCTATGTGAGTCACAGCTTGCGCATACACACACACACACACATATACATTCACACACACACACATATACACACATACGTACATTCACATACACACACATATACATTCACACACATACACACACTTATATACATTCACAAAGACACACAGTCATACATACACACACACACATATATTCACACACACACACATATATATACATTCATACGCACACATATACACACATACATAGTCATACATGCATTCACAAACACACACACACATATATACATTCACACACACGTACATTCACACATAGGCATTCACACACACACACACACACATTCACACACACAATTCACACACATATATACATTTACACACACATACACACACATATTCATACGCACATATACACAGTCATACATGAATTCACAAACAAATACACACACATATATACATTCACACACATACGCACCCATATATACATTCACACACACATACACACATATAAATTCACACACACATACATTCACACACACACACATATACACACATACGTACATTCACATACACACACATATACATTCACACACATACACACACTTATATACATTCACAAAGACACACAGTCATACATACACACACACATATATATTCACACACACACACATATATATACATTCATACGCACACATATACACACATACATAGTCATACATGCATTCACAAACACACACACACATATATATACATTCACACACATTCACACACACGTACATTCACACATAGGCATTCACACACACACACATACATTCACACACACACAATTCACACACATATATACATTCACACACACATACACACACATATTCAGTCATACATGAATTCACAAACATATACACACACATATATACATTCACACACATACGCACCCATATATACATACACACATATAAATTCACACACACATACATTCACAAACACACACACATGGCTGGATTTACACTTAAGAAATCTTGTTCCAACTTACATACAAATCCAACTTAAGAACCAACAGAAGCTCTCTTGTTTGTAACTTGGGGGCTGCCTCTGTTCCCCAGCCAAGAGGAAAAAGGGAGGTCAAATGGGGTCCATGAACTGGTCCCAAAATGACCCCTATTCCCTTTTGACCTTAGTTTTCAGCAATAGAATGGGATGGAGTCCCCTTCCCTGGGGATTTTTGAGCAGAGGCTGGATGGCCATCTGTCGGGAGGGCTTTGATTGTGCCTCCCCACCTGGATTGGATGGCCCTTGGGGTCTCTAGGATTCCATCTTGCTCCTAACTTGGGGTCCTTCCCTGCTGACCGTGGCCTTCCTCCAGGGCTCAGGCCAGGCCTCTGGACGCACCGCCAGGGATGGGGCCCGCTTGACCAGAGGAGCGACCAGCCAAGCATCCAGAAGTGCCAGTGGTCAGCAGAGGCCGGACTGAGTGTCCCTGGATGGCCCTGGCCCTTGGGAGGCCGGTGGGAGGGGTGGCCCTGGGCAGCAGTTTCCCATGAGGTCAAACTAAAGAAAGCAGAGGAGTGGAGCTTGGTCTTGGCCTCCTCTTGTCCAGCAGAGTGACCAATGGGGGGGGGGGGAGGGGGAGGCACAGCAGGACGGGGCCCAAGGAACACGGGGCATGAAGCGAGCGCCTCATCCTGGGCCAAGAGAAGCAGGGATGTGCGTCACGGCAAAGGAGAAGGCCTGCCCCCCCCCCAGTCTCTCCCCACACAAGCCTCCCTTCTCTGCTGAGGAAGCAACCAAGGAGGGAAGCCAGCCCTGTGGGTCTTGGGGGGATGGGGGGGCTGAGAAAGGGGGTGTAGAGCCCCCTCCCCATTGGAAAGAAGGAAAGAGCCATTGCAGTCGACAGGCAGCGTCTGGCAGTGGGGCTGCCACCTTTATTGAACCAGAATGAGGATTATAATAAGGCATTTCCAAGGGAAGCAAGGGGGAAGTGGGGGGTGGGGTGGGGGACACAAAAGGACATAAGGCAGGCACACCTTCCCCCCTCCCCTTTCACCCCCAGGGAGAGACCCCATGACTCTCCCCACGCCCCAAGAAGCACGAGGAGGGAACTGTATCCAAAGACACCCCCCTAAAAAAAGGCAACCCCCCCCCCAAAAAAAGACCCCAGTGGATGAGTGAGTGAGTGGGGGTCCCCTAGGAAAGAGAAAATAAGGCACGGAGAAGTAAGTGGGAGAAGCCCCCCTGCATCTGTAGTGTGTGTGTGTGTGTATGTTTAAAGAGAGTTGGAAGCATGGACTGATTCCCAAAACAAACCCACCCCCCCCCCCTCGACAGCCCTAGCTACACAGGCCATTTAATGTGGTTTTATACTCGCTTCGTACTCCCACAGAAAGAGGCGACAGAAAGCCCTTCGTGCGCCTCATCAGTGCTCTGTGGTTCGTGTCCTCGCCTTCTGGGTCTTCCCCTTGAATCACCTGCACAGCGATCAAACGCTTGCTCACCTGTATCCATGCTTCTCCGAGTGGTCACCTGTGAAATTTGCACATATGGTATTTCCTGCATGTGTGCAGTCAGTAGCCCCGCCCACGCTCCCCATAGTGTCTATAGCCAGTGGGAGAGCTGCTGCCTTAGTTCCCCCGCCTTACTTACTGACTTAGGTGATCCTTCATAGCCCAAGGATGATGGTCCTCCAAATTCAGTGTCTTGGTGGTGAGTCCGTAGGTGGCCGTGGAGTCCTATCATTGAGTTTCTCCACCACAAGTAGTAGCTTGAAGGAACCGTGGTATGACAACAACAGGGAGGATGGTCAGGGATGTGCGAATTTCACCGGTGACCACTCCGAAAAACATGGTTACAGGTAAGCAACCATTACTTCTACATCAAGGTCACCTATGAAATTTGCACATATGGTATTCCTGCACCTGTGCAATCAGTAGCTCTGTCCACTTTCCCCATAGAGTCTACAGCCAGTGTAAGTAAGTTCCCCTGCCTTACTTACTTACTTAGGCAATCCTTCATAGCCCAAGGATGATGGTCCTCCAAGTTCACGTCTTGGTGGTGAGTCCGTAGGTGGCCGTAGAGTCCTATCATTGAGTTTCTCCACCACAAGTAGTAGCTTGAAGGACTGAGGTATGACAACAACAGGGAGGATGGGCAATCAGTAGCTCTGTCCACTCTCCCCATAGAGTCGATAGCCAGTGTAAGTAAGTTCCCCTGCTTTACTTACTTACTTAGGCAATCCTTCGTAGCCAACAGGGAGGATGGGCGGGGATGTGCGAATGTCACCAGTGACCACTCAGAGAAACATGGTGAGCAACCATTACTTCTCCATTGTGGTCACCTGTGAAATTTGCACATATGGTATTCCCTGCATGTGTGTAGTCAGTAGCCCCGTCCACTCTACCCATAGAGTCTAGAGTTAAGTAAGTTCCCCTGCCTTACTTACTTAGGAGATCCTTCGTAGCCCAAGGATGATGGTCCTCCAAGTTCAGTGTCTTGGTGGTGAGTCCGTAGGTGGCCGTAGAGTCCTATCATTGAGTTTCTCCACCACAAGTAGTAGCTTGAAGGACTGAGGTATGACAACAACAGGGAGGATGGGCGGGGATGTGCAAATTTCACCAGTGACCACTCAGAGAAACACGGTTACATTACTTCTCCATCGTAGTCCCTGTGAAGTTGCACATATGGTAGATTAGCAAGCTACTATCCTTGGCTGGTGGGTGTCATGCCACCGAAGAGAAGAGGACTGCTATAGAGAATGCCACATCTTTCCAGCAAGAGGGTACTGACTTGGTGGTGTGTTATGAAAGTCAGTGGAGTGGACCACGCTGCCACACAACAGACAACGTCCAGAGGAACGCCCCTCACGAAGGCCATAGAAGTTGCCACAGATCTCGTGGCATGCCCTTTAATTTACTTAGGCAGGTCTCGGCCATCTAGCTGATCGGACAGCCAAATTGCAGAGCTGACTCATAATGACAGTCGCTGCAAAGCAACAGGATGGTCACTGAGGACTTTCTGAATTCGGCCATTCTATTAACATAAAAGGTCACTGCCCTGCGAACATCCAACGCGTGGGGGGTCCATTCTAAAGAAGGAGACGGATTTTGGAAAAATTCTGGTGGGCACAATTATCTCTCCGTGAGGTGTGAAAATGGGAGGCCACTTTGGGAAGGAACGCAATGCCAACGCGTAATACTGCTGAAAATGGGACACTACTTTGGGAAGGAACGCAACGTCAGTGCATAATACTGCTTTGTCTTTAAAAAAGGTAAAGGTTGTCCCCTGACATTAAGTCCAGTCATGTCTGACTCTGGGACTCTGGTGCTCATCTCCATTTCTAAGCCGAAGAGCCAGCGTTGTCCGTAGACACCTCCAAGGTCATGTGGCCACGGGCATGACTGCATGGAGCGCTGTTACCTTCCCGCCGGAGCGGTACCTATTGATCTACTCACATTTGCTTGTTTTCGAACTGCTAGGTTGGCAGAAGCTAGGGCTGACAGCGGTAGCTCACGCAGAAGCGTAAATCAGGCTCGTCTGACCGAAGTGCACAAAGTTCTCTGATGTGCCGTGCAGAAGGGATGGGAATCAAAACTGGAGTCTTCCAGGAAAGGAAGGATCTGCTCGTGGAAGCCAGATGTTCAAAGGGAGGCTTGGGCAAGGAGGAGAGGACTCTTCCAAGCTCCATGCTGGAATTACAACTGAGGGCCTGATGTTTTGAAAGCCTCAAAGGAAAAGAGATTCTAAGAGATCAGAGACACAAGATGGGGGTCTCACCTTTCTCCTGGACCACGATATCCCTGCAAGGTAGCATTGCAATGATGACAGCGAGAGGCCAGAATCTGCGAGAGAGAAGAGAAAATCCAGGATCGCAGAACTTGAAGCTGAGGGAGGCACGTCTCCTGTTTGTGTAACAAAGGATGAAAAGTGTGACCATTTGTATACACATGAACACTTAGTTGACACCCTCTGGGCAGCATCTATCATCACCTGTTCATTTTCTGCTTCCTTGGAGACTAGGACGCAATGGAACAATGGCTTCCAACTACAAGAGAGGAGATTCCATCTGAACATGAGGAAGAACTTCCTGACTGTGAAAGCTGTTCAGCAGTGGAACTCTCTGCCCCGGAGTGTGGCGGAGGCTCCTTCTTTGGAGGCTTTGAAACAGAGGCTGGATGGCCATCTGTCGGGTGATCTGCATGCAATATTCCTGCTTCTTGGCAGAATGGGGTTGGACTGGATGGCCCAGGAGATCTCTTCCAACTCTTTGATTCTATGATTCTATGATTTTATAAGTGATAGTGAAGATGTTACTTGACCTGCCATGCTGTTAACTTGTGGTTGTGCACACTGGAGTGAAGGACAAGACTCCCTTGCGTCAACAGGAGATGGAAGAACTCGCTTGTTGGACATCTCCTGCAGCAGGGAGCACCACGGTTGACGAGGCCACCACAGGGTGACGAGGATGCAACTTCTGTTGTCCATTTGTATCTTCAATTCTACTCTTCAATACTACGCATGCAATTGCAGAAGGAATACATCTCCAAGGCATCCCCATGCACAGTTCTCAGGTCGTTGCACGTGAATACACCGGGCACTTGGCGTTCTCTGCCATTGCAAACAGGTCCACCTCTGGGACTCCCCAGCAATTGAAGTGGCGGGTCGATTCATTGTTGTGGAGTGACCATTTGTGGTGCACAAGCAATGTTCTGCTTAGATGGCCTGCTAGAACATCGTCTTCTCCCGGCAGGTGGATTGCCATTAGATTAATTCTCTTGTTGATGCATCAGTCCCACAGGCAGAGCGTGAGTGAAGGGAGCTGTCTTGTTTTGCTCTTAAGAAACAGCCTTAATGCAAAATTGAAAGTAAAACTCCAGCAAACAAAATGAGCAAATGCAATCGAAAAAGGAAACAAGGAAGTCTTACTACAGACACCAATGAAAGTCTTTAGCAAAGTCCCAGCAAAATCAGCAGACAAGAAGGCACAAATCGCGAAGTCTTAAACACAAAGTAGGTCATGGCAGTAACAGAGTTGTTGTTAGCCGCGAAAAGCTAAGTTCTCCTGCTTCTGATTTATACTCCATGCAGGAGGGCTTAGGGCCGTGATGGTGAACCTATGACACGTGTGTCAGCACTGACACGCATGGCTATTTTTGATGACATGCGGCCACATACAGAGAAGTACACCTGATAAGAGCCAATCTAATTCCATCCTTAAATCTGTAAAAGGCTCTACAAATTTAACATCTGCACGTTTGAGCATTGTTCACTCCATAACTCAGAATGGATGATATATTTTTCTTCTTCAAACTATAAATATTGCAAAATTATGGTGTGTTCTAGGGAAGTCATGCTCCCCGTGCTCTATTCTGCTCTGGTTAGACCACACCTGGAATCACACTGTGTCCAATTCTGGGCACCACAATTCAAGAGAGATATTGACAAGCTGGAATGTGTCCAGAGGAGGGCGACTCAAATGATCAAGGGTCTGGAGAACAAGCCCTACGAGGAGCGGCTTAAGGAGCTGGGCATGTTTAGCCTGAAGAAGAGAAGGCTGAAAGGAGATATGATAGCCATGGATAAATATGTGAGAGGAAGTCACAGGGAGCAAGTTTGTTTTCTGCTTCCTTGGAGACTAGGACGCAATGGAACAATGGCTTCAAACTACAAGAGAGGAGATTCTATCTGAACATGAGGAAGAACTTCCTGACTGTGAGAGCCGTTCAGCAGTGGAACTCTCTGCCCCAGAGGGAGTGTGGTGGAGGCTCCTTCTTTGGAAGCTTTTAAGCAGAGGCTGGATGGCCATCTGTCAGGGGTGATTTGAATGCAATATTCCTGCTTCTTGGCAGAATGGGGTTGGACTGGATGGCCCATGAGGTCTCTTCCAACTCTTTGATTCTATGATTCTATGTTTTTTTCTCTCGAAGTGACACCTCACCCAAGTTATGCTCAGGTTTTGGGGGAATTTGGACACACCAAGCTCAAAAGGTTGCCCCTCACTAGCTTAGGGCGTCACTCAATTAGCTCATCAATCTCTTAGCAGCTAATTGAGCTGACCGCCGCCTGTTCTCTGACTCCCTCCGTCTTTCTACAAAAGTAGGCACCTGCAAAACCTCATTGTCAGATTGTTCTTCCTCTCCCTCCAAGACCTGAGCACCTGACGATGAGGAATCCTCAACAGGAGCAGAGCGGAGTGTGTTCCTCCTTGTTTGTTTGTTTATGTAGTACTTTGTAATTGCATTATCTGTGATTGCATTACCTGTGATGATCTGTCCTATGTGTAGGCTCAAAGGCCTTCAGAGAATTTTTGACCATGAGAAGTTCCAGGTAGTTGATGTGGCTGGTAGTCTCCTCTCTTGACCAGGACACCCCATCCTCTCAGGGAAGAATCTGTTGTCAAAAGCTTGGTAGGATTCAGTGTTGTTCCCTTTCTTGGTACAACATAAGAGGGCTTGTCGGACATCCCACAGAGGAGACAAACTGGTGTTGAGGTTGCTCGCCAGCAGGTTGAAGGTATTGAGGAACCACGATTGAAGGTGCTGGAGGTGGAACGTGGCATATGGGTGACTGCTGTGGTCAAAGCCATGTGTCCCAAGATAACTTGTATATGTCTGGCCAATATGAATGGTTGTGAAATTGCTCGAAGGGAAAAAAATCGAACCTGGGGGCGGGGTGGGGTGGAAACAGCACCGTTTGGCCACTCTGCCCCATAATTGCCTCCTCCTTCGAGAAGAGGCTCAAACTGAGCTTCCTGAGGAAGAAGAGTGGGAGGAGCATGAACCCAATCCTCGTGTGTGGCTCCTCGTATCCGAGGTTGAAGGCCTACAGAATTGGTGAAGGCATGGGATGATGACTGCTCTTGGTGCCTACAGCGTTGATCTTCCCTAGTTCCATCAGGAATGGACCCAATGAGGGAAACAGACCCCTTCTGGATCCCTCAAGACTTGATATAGAGCCTTCTAGGCCCTCCAGATTCAGCATGTTTGGTGTCACCAGGGGGGTGCCAGCTGGATCCTTGGGCAGCCCTTGAAAAGCCTTGACACCAGCATCTCCTGATGAGGACAATCCAGGAGCGGTTGTGCATGCGCCTCTCCTGATCTAGTCAGATAGGGCAGCGTGGAGGCGGATGGCTCCAAAGCAGAAGGGAGGGTACTTGGTACCTTTGTGGTACCTTTTTCACACGTACTGGCTTGAGAGCAGTACATGTGAAAAACATCTTGGGGTCCTCGTGGACAACAAGTTAAACATGAGCCAACAATGTGATGCGGCGGCAAAAAAAGCCAATGGGATGTTGGCCTGCATCAACAGGAGCATAGTGTCTAGATCCAGGGAAGTCATGCTCCCCATGCTCTATTCCGCCTTGGTCAGACCACACCTGGAATCACACTGTGTCCAATTCTGGGCACCACAATGGAAGAGAGATATTGACAAGCTGGAATGTGTCCAGAGGAGGGCGACTCAAATGATCAAGGGTCTGGAGAACAAGCCCTATGAGGAGCGGCTTAAGGAGCTGGGCATGTTTAGCCTGAAGAAGAGAAGACCGAGAGGAGACATGATGAGGGTCATGGATAAATACGTGAGGAGAAGTCAAAGGGAGGAGGGAGCAAGCTTGTTTTCTGCTGCCCTGGAGACTAGGACGCGATGGAGCAAAGAGCTCTCTGCTGAAGCTAGGTGTGAATGTTTCAGCTGACCACCTTCATTAGCATGAAACATTCACACCTAGCTTCAGCAGAGAGCTCTTTGCCCCACCCCAGTCATTCCACAGATATATAAACCCATTTTCCTATTTCCAACAGACCTCACTACCTCTGAGGATTCTTGCCATAGATGCAGGCGAAACGTCAGGAGAGAATGCCTCTAGAACATGGCCCTATAGCCCGAAAAAACCTACAAGAACCTAGTGATTCCAGCCATGAAAGCCTTTGACAATACGATGGAGCCATGGCTTCAAACTACAAGAGAGGAGATTCCACCTGAACATGAGGAAGAACTTCCTGACTGTGAGAGCCGTTCAGCAGTGGAACTCTCTGCCCCCGAGTGTGGTGGAGGCTCCTTCTTTGGAAGCTTTTAAACAGAGGCTGGGTGGCCATCTGTCAGGAGTGATTTGAATGCAATGTTCCTGCTTCTTGGCAGAATGGGGTTGGACTGGATGATGGCCCAGAAGGTCTCTTCCAACTCTTTGATTCTATGATTCTATTGGCGGAGCCTGGAGAGGTGCACTAGCAGGAAAGGTAGTCTCCGGTAGGGTCGTGGCAGCCACCATGTGCCTGCCACGTGGTGCCTGTTCATACAGTAGTGCCTTGAGGCACGATTTTTGGTTCTTTCTTGCTTGGGGAGTGAAAGAAAGGCAAACGGTACAGGATTGTACCACATGGGCTTCCCCCAAAGACATAAGAGGCACATTGAGTGGCCATCCGAGTCAGGCAACTTGCCCCTGCAGGATGAACACCTTCTCAAACAGGCAGTAGTCGCCATACTAATTAACAGGCCTCATGGAGGATCCACGCGTCGTAGTTGAGAGATCGGTCAGGAGTGGAGAGGTCAGCAATCAATAGACCGTCCGAGTCAGGATTACAGAGATCAGGAGTGCACTACAGTCTGAGTCAAAGGCAAGGAAAGCGCAGTCCTAGCCGTTAAGAGCAAGATTTCCTCGCAGCTGCTGCAAGAGCAGCAGACGAAAGGAACTGAGGCAGCAGACCCTCCCACTGGCTGTATACTCTATGGGGAGAGTGGTCGGGGCCGACCCCCAAAATGTATGTTAGAGATCTAGAACAGTAGTTCTCAACCTTTCTAATGCCGTGACCCCTAAATACAGTTCCTCATGTTCTGGTGACCCCCAATCATATTTTTGTTGCTACGTCATAACTGTACTGTTATGAATTGTAATGTAAATATCGGATATGCAGGATGTATTTCCATTGTTACAAATTGAACAATGGGGGAGTATGGACAATGGATGAAGGGATTGGAATTACTGCCAACCGATTCAGCTCTGACTTTTTGGGAAGTGCATTTGTGTGGATTTATAGTTCACCAGGCACCAAAGAGCATTCTGAACGCCACCAGCAATAGAATTGAACCAAGCTTGGCATACAGGACTTCCATGACCAACAGAAAATACTGGAGGGGTTTGGGAAAAATAGACCCTGCCATTTGGGAATTGCATTTGTGTGGATTTATAGTATACCAAGCACCAAAGAGCATTCTGAATGCCACGAACAATAGAATTGAACCAAACTTGGCATACAGGACTCCCTGCAGCCCTGCGGGAAGAGGAAGAGGATCCAACCAGGAGCACCTGGCTGTTTGGCTCGCACAGGAGCTGGCAGCCATTTTGGAGGGGGGTGGGGCCAACCGAGGCGGCTTCGCGACCCCCGGACAATGGCTCAGCGACCCCCTTGGGGGTCGCGACCCCCAGGTTGAGAACCGCTGATCTAGAAGATTCCGAATCCGGACTGTGAAGACGCAGAAAATACCATATGTGCGATTTCACAGGGACCACGAAGGAGACACCACTTTCTTCCGTATCTGTTTGAAACTGCATCAAATGGTCAGTGTAGATGGGCCCTCAGTGGCAATCCTACCTTGCCTAAAAGAGCAAAACACGGTGGCTGCAGATTGGCCCCCGCCGTGACACCCCTCAAAAGACGGCAAAAAGACCCCTCCCCAAAAGCACGCATCCCCCCCAAAGGCACCCCAGTCCCGCAGTGCAGATGGGGGCAGTTTTGTAGTGTGGCCCAAAACTCTTAAGAGACCCAGCACCCCCTTGACCCCTTCCTTCCCCTCTTTCATAAGGGGAGGGGGCTTGCAGCAGGCGAGAGACCCAGGCAAAACACAGCTCTCACCGTAAGAGAGAGACATTTGGGGAGAGAAAGGGAGGCCCCAAAGGAAAGGGCGAAGCAGCAAGGCACCCCCCCCCCCATAGCAAAGACTGAACAAATGTAGTGTAAGGAGAAATGGGAGGGAGGGGTGTCTCTCCAGGTCTCTGCTGCATGCCTTTCTCCCCCCCCCCCCATGCAATCATTGAGATCTCTTCTGCTCTGCCCCATCCATCCATCCATCCCTCCTCCTCCTCTTCCATTTCTTCCTTCCTGCCACAAACCTTCCTGACTTGCCCAGAACCCACAGATGGTCCTCCTCCATTCTGCATCCTTTCACATTTCCCCTCCGGTTCATCTCCTTCCTCCCCTCTCACTCCTTCCTTCCTCCCTCCCTCCCTTCCTTAAAGAGCCCCCTCCCCAACTCAACTCCCATTAAAACAAAGGGGGAGACCCCCACCACAAAATTCTTTGGATTCCCCACCAAAAAAAGGAAAAAGAAAGAAAAGAAAAGAATGAAAAGCCCCCTCCTGCTCCCCGCAGACCCGGCCAGCACCCCCCAAAACCACACCACAAAAGCGCATCCTCCGCCTTGCGCAGTCCGCCCATCCGCCGGAAACGGGGGCCACAGTCAAAAGGGGGGGGGGCAGGACGGGGCATGCTCTCTGTGCCGCAGACCCTCTGCCCGGGTTCCGCAGCAGCCTCCCTCAGACGGCGCTCTCCCGCTCCTGCTGCAGGTTGGGGGCCGACCGCTGGCGCCGCATGCGAGGGGGCGGAGGGGTTCCGCCGTTGCCTCCGTCGTGGCTGCTGCTGTTGTAGTGGTGGTGGTTGTGGTGGTTGTTCCCCCCTGGGGGCCGGTGCTGCGGGTAGGGCTGGTGCTGCCGGGGGTAGTAGTTGTGCTTCCGGGGCTGGAAGTGATCCTGGCTGTGGCCCCGGCGGCCCCGATGCGGGTGCTGCCCCCCACCGCCTTCCAAGGAGTTGCGCCGCGGGGGGCCTCGTGCGTTGCTGCCGCGCTTGTGGTGAGGGCCAGCGGGTGGAGGGCTCTCTTCGGGGGCCGCCTCCTTCTGCCCCGGGGGGCCCACCATGAAGGCGGAGTTGGGCCCCCAGGAGTAGCGGTGCTGCGGGTTGCTCTTGAAGGGGAAGCGCAGCTTGCAGTCTTGCGGGGGGATGAACTTGCCGTGGGAGACGATACCGCCACTGCCGCCGTTGTTGCCCTGGGGCCTCTGGCGCAGGCCCTTGGCCAGCTGCTGCTGCTGGAGGTTCTGGAGGCGGGCCTGCTCCTGGCGCAGCCACCGGAGGCGTCCGCGGCGGAAGGCAGGGTCCTTCTCCATCAGGCGGCTCACCCGCTCCAAGCAGGACGGGGACTGCGGGGAGCAGCGGCCCTCCGTCTCCGATAACGGCGCTGCTTCCTTGGGGCCCAGGGAGTCCAGGCCGCCCACTCGCCGCCGTCCATCCTGCAGGCCACCCTCCTCCTCCTCCTCCTCCTCTTCCTCCGGGACAAAGCCCTCCTCCGAAAAGAGCAGCGAGCCCCATTCGTTCTCCAGGTCCTCATCCTCCTGAGAAAAGAGAGAAGGGGACATTAGGGCTGGGTAACCACGGAAAAATTTGTTTCTAAACTCGATTCGTTTTTAGGGGGTTTTTTGCGTTTCGTTTTTTAAAAGAATTCCAAAATTTTCCTTTAAAAAAGTTCGAAATATACGAAATTTCGTAAAATTACGAAACGATTTTGAAACAATTACGATCGATTCGTTAATGGCGGGCGCGATTGCGCAATATGCTAAAAAACCATCTCCAAATGGGACCGGGGGAACTTCTGAAGCTTCCCTCTCCCTCTATTGTTGACTGTTGGTGTGATAATTATATATTTTTTTTCACTGATAAAACAAACAACAACCCTAAAACTTGCACCAGACATACGGAAATAATTACGAAACAATTACGAAACGATTACGAAACAATTACGAAATAAATTGAAAAAATTCGTTTCGATTTTATAATTACTCCTGCATGGCTCAATATCGGATCGTAAGCTAATTTAAATACGAATTAATAACGAATTACGAAATTAACGAACGAAACCGCCCAACCCTAGGGGACATGGGTCTCAAGAGTCAGACGGTTCCCCCCATGAGCCCTCACTCCCACCTGTATATGATGATGATGATGATGATTATTGTTATTATTATTATGTAC
Source organism: Anolis sagrei (assembly GCF_037176765.1). Classification (NCBI taxonomy): domain Eukaryota; kingdom Metazoa; phylum Chordata; class Lepidosauria; order Squamata; family Anolidae; genus Anolis; species Anolis sagrei. The sequence continues at coordinate 1,569,525 of NC_090026.1, forward strand.
AAGGGAAGAGCTCCAAAAATAACAGAACTGGACTGATGACCGACAGGTGCGTTGATGAGTTGTCTCTAACCCAGGCAGGGGCCAACTTGTCAGGATTATTGAGGTATGCACGTGTGTTTTTCAATGTGTTTCTATGTAATTCAAGATGGATTAAGATGGATTATATTATGTTTAATTGTGTATTAGAAATACTGTGAGAAGCAGAGAAAAAGCAAACTTGACCGTAGTGAGACAACGTGTTCTCTGGCTGTGGGAAGAAGAAGGAGGATCCGGTTACAGTCAGAGGTCTGATAAGCAGATGTTCTGAAAGTGTTTATGCTGTGCTTTGTAGTTCCTGATTATAGCCTGCTAAGAATGGATGTGTGTAGATGTGCTTAGTAAACTTTGTGTTATTTTGCAACTGTGAGAAATACTGTGAGAAGCAGAGAAAAAGCAAGCTTGACAGTAGTGAGACAACGTGTTCACTGGCTGTGGGAAGAAGAAGGAGGATCCGGTTACAGTCAGAGGTCTGATAAGCAGATGTTCTGAAACTGTTTATGCTGTGCTTTGTAGTTCCTGATTATAGCCTGCTAAGAATGGATGTGTGTAGACGTGCTTAGTAAACTTTGTGTTATTTTGCAACTGTAAGACTGCAGAGTCCTGATTTTTGGAGTCCTGTGTCTGTTGATCTAGCAACCTCTTCCGCTGCGCATATACCCCCAAATTTCTCTGACCTGGTGGGCCTTCCCACCAGGTGTTTTGGACTCCAACTCCTACCATTCCTAACAGCCTCTGGCCCCTTCCATTTCCCCCTCTTCACCTGGGCGGAGATGGGGATAACTCTCTCCATCTTGACCACGCGGTCCCGCAAGGACCGGATCTCCTCGTCCTTCATGTTGTTCTGGATCTTCACCTCCTGCAGGATGTCCGTCAGCTTGTCGATGTGGGCCCGGAGGTCGTCCACGTCTGCTCCTGGGGCGCTGCCTTTGCCTCCTGGGGTCCCTCCTCCTCCTCCGCTGTTGTTGTTGTTATTACCGCCAATGCCGCTGCTGTCCGATGCCTCCCCGACGCCGACGGTGTCCCAGACGTCCCTGGCCACGGCCCTCCAGCTCTCGCGCTCGTTGGGGTCGCGCTTCCCGTAGAGGCGGCAGAGCTCCTTCATCTTGACGATGCTCATGGCCTCGATCTCCTGCCGCGAGTGGCGGAAGTCGTTGAGGGCCACCTCGTAGCAGATCTCCTTCACCGCCTGCATCTTCAGGTCGGCCAGCGTCAGCCAGCGGGGGTCCTTGGCCAGGCGCCGGCGCTGCGGGATCTGGTACACGCGCAGGGGCTCCCGACGCTTCCCCGAGCTGGGCAGGCCGCAGCGGCGCACGATGGTCTGCACCTTGGTGGCCGGGAGCTTCTCCCGCAGGGACGAGATCAGGCGCCAGCTCTCCTCGCATGAGCGCTTGTCCGAGTCGTCACCGCTGTCCGAGTCGGCGTACTGTGGAGGGATTGAGGGGAGCTCAGAGAAGCTTCTCCGGGGTAACACTCCAAAGAAAGCTCCCTAAAACCAGGCTAACATTGCTAGAATAATACCATAGTTTGCAGCTCTTCCTACCACCCTGAGCACTGCTTAGAACTACAGGCATGGGCCAAATTTGGCCCTCCCTCCAGGTGTTTTGGATGTCGACTCCCACAGTTCCTAAGAGACTCAGGCTCTTTCCTTTCCCCCCTCAGCCACTTAAGTGAATAATGGGGCCTCATCCAGGATTCAGAAAGGAAGTCCCTCGTTTTGTCCTTCTGAATGTAAACAAAGGCATAAGCGGCTGAGGGGGAAAAGGAAGGGGGCTGAGGTTGTTAGGAATGGTGGGAGTCGAAGTCCAAAATACCTGTAGGGAGGGCCAAAGTTGGCCCATACCTCGTCTAAGTTAACGGAAACCATTGCCGGGCTTTAGCATAGCTGCTAAATCACCAGCAATGATAAGATCTACCAACCAAAAGGTTGCCAGTTTGACGCTCCAGGTAGACGTGAGCTCCTGACTGTTAGCCCAGCTTACTGTTTACCTAAGACAGTGGTTCTCAACCTAGGCTCCCCAGATGTTTTTGGCCTACAACTTCCAGAAATCCCAGCCAGTTTACCAGCTGTTAGGATTTCTGGGAGTTGAAGGCCAAAAACATCTGGGGACCCCAGGTTGAGAACCACTGACCTAAGCAGTTCGAAAACAGCCTGAGCTGTAAGTAGAGAAATTAGGTACCGTTAAAACTAGTGGGAGTACCTCTCCCACTAGTTTTAACAGTACCTAATTTCACAACGCCATAAAGAAAAAGATCAGAAAATGCCCGGCGTCCAAAAGGAAGGAGGAAGTCCTGATGGCTCTTCGTCATAGAGGATGGAGCAACAGCTCCCCCTGTGGCTGGATTCGAGCAAAACCTCCAAGGCGCCAAAAAACTGGATGCTGACACAACATACTTTCTTTCTGTTCTGTCTGTCTCTGTCCTGTCTATCCAAAATGGCCGAGGGGCCACCACAGAGAAGGCCCTCTCCCTCATCATAGAATCACAGAATCCTAGAGTTGGAAGAGACCTCCTGGGCCATCATCCAGTCCAACCCCATTCTGCCAAGAAGCAGGAAAATTGCATTCAAAGCACCCCCGACAGATGGCCATCCAGCCTCTGTTTAAAAGCCTCCAAAGAAGGCGCCTCCACCACACTCCAGGGCAGAGAGTTCCACTGCTGAACGCCTCTCACAGTCCGGAAGTTCTTCCTAATATTCAGATGGAATCTCCTTTCCTGTAGTTTGAAGACATTATTCCACAGGTATATATACTCCACTTGCTTTATCACCACCAGATCCTCTGAAGATGCCAGCAACCGATGCCAGCAAAATGTCAGGAGAAAATGCTGGAAGAACGCAGCTCAAGAGCCCAGGACCCACACAACATCTTCAGAGTATCTGATGGTAATCAAGCAAGAGGAGTATATAATATACCTGTGGAATAATGCCCAGGGTGGGAGAAAGAACTGTTGTCTGTTAACGGAGTGTGAAGGGTGCAATTGGAAAGCTTGATTTGCAAGTGTTGAGTGGGATCCACCCAGTTGTCCCCCCCACATTGGACATTCCATGTTTGTATTATATCCTCCACTTGCTTGACTACCATCAGGTACCCTGAAGATGACAGCCACCGATGCAGGAAAAATGCCAGGAGAAAATGCTGCTGGAACACACTGGCCATACAGCCCAGAAACCACACAACAACACCCCAGTGATTCCAAACGTGAAAGCTTTCGACAATACACTTGTCTAATTTGTGGGTATTGACTCAGAGGGGGATGCTAAGTAGCAAACTGGGGAAACTGGCCCAGCATTATTTTTTAATTTTTAATTATCACATTTGGCCCAGCCATAGATTTTTAAATGCTTGTTGTTACTGTTACTGTTTATTGTTTATTTTTTGTTTCTGAGATTTATTTTGATTTTTTTGTATTAATGTTTTGTTATTGCTTTTATTATTGTTGTTCTATGGGCTTGGCCTCTTGTAAGCCACACTGAGTCCCTTGGGGAGATGGTAGCGGGGTACAAATAAAGTATTATTATTATTATTATTATTATTATTATTATTATTATTATAGACAAGCATCCCGAGCTCTGAGGATTACCTGGGAAGGAATCCCACGGGAGCATTGCAGCACACCCAAATACCTGGGAGTCACTTTGGACCGTGCTCTGCCCTACAAGAAGCACTGCCTGAACATCAAGCAAAAAGTGGGCGCTAGAAACAACATCATACGAAAGCTGACTGGCACAACCTGGGGATCACAACCAGACACAGTGAAGACATCTGCCCTTGCGCTATGCTACTCTGCTGCTGAGTATGCATGCCCAGTGTGGAACACATCTCACTACACTAAAACAGTAGATGTGGCTCTTAATGAGACATGCCGCATTATCACGGGGTGTCTGCGCCCTACACCACTGGAGAAATTACACTGCTTAGCCGGTATTGCACCACCTGACATCCGCCAGGAAGTAGCAGCCAATAGTGAAAGGACCAAGGCAGAGACATCTCCAGCTCATCCCCTGTTTGGGTATCAGCCAGCACGCCAACGACTTAAATCAAGACATAGTTTCCTTAGATCTACAGAGACACTCGCTGGAACACCCCAGCAAGCGAGAGTCCAAAAGTGGCAGGCCCAAACCCAGCACCTCAATTCATGGGTGATACCAGATGAGAGACTCCCCCCTGGGCACTCAGAAGACTGGGCGACTTGGAAGGCGCTGAACAGATTGCGCTCTGGCACCACGAGATGCAGAGCCAATCTTAAGAAATGGGGCCACAAAGTGGAATCCTCGGCATGCGAGTGCGGAGAAGAGCAAACTACAGACCACCTGCTGCAATGCACCCTGAGCCCTGCCACATGCACGATGGAGGACCTTCTTGCGGCAACACCAGAGGCACTCCAAGTGGCCAGAGACTGGTCAAAGGACATTTAACCAAATACCAAATTTGCAAAATCTGTGTGGGTTTTTTTCTTTCTTTTTCCCCCCTTTTTCTTTTTAATCTCTGTGTTGTTTTGCTCTGTTAGAATTGTAATACTGACAAGCTGGAATGTGTCCAGAGGAGGGCGATTAAAATGATCAAGGGACTGGAGAACAAGCCCTATGAGGAGCGGCTTAGGGAACTGGGCATGTTTAGCCTGAAGAAGAGAAGGCTGAGAGGAGATATGATAGCCATGTATAAATATGTGAGAGGAAGCCACAGGGAGGAGGGAGCAGATCAGGGGTCTGGAGAACAAGCCCTATGAGGAGCGGCTTTAGGAGCTGGGCATGTTTAGCCTGAAGAAGAGTAGGCTGAGAGGGGATATGATAGCCATGTATAAATATGTGAGAGGAAGCCACGGGGAGGAGGAGGGAGCAAGCTTGTTCTCTGCTTCCTTGGAGACTAGGACGTGGAACAATGGCTTCAAACTACAAGAGAGGAGATTCCATCTGAACATGAGGAAGAACTTCCTGACTGTGAGAGCCGTTCAGCAGTGGAACTCTCTGCCCCAGAGTGTGGTGGAGGCTCCTTCTTTGGAAGCTTTTAAGCAGAGGCTGGATGGCCATCTGTCAGGGGTGATTTGAATGCAATATTCCTGCTTCTTGGCAGAATGGGGTTGGACTGGATGGCCCAGGAGGTCTCTTCCAACTCTTTGATTCTATGATTCTATAATACAATGGTTGCTGATGACACAATAAATAAAATAAATAAATACATAATTATTATTAAACCTCCCCTGCCTCCTGAAGAGCACAAGATGCTCCACGAAGGACCCCCAGGGACAGGAGCACGGGCAAGAATGGCAGTGGTCCCTACCAGCCTCTGCTGCTCCAGAAGCAGGTCCGCCTCCTCCTTCTCCCGACGGTATTGGGCCTCCAGGTCCTGCAGCCTGGGGGGAGGAAAGAGCAGGAGCCCCCACGGTCAGCCAAACCAGGCACCAAGGCGGCACCCCACAGCCCTGCCCAGGGGTTCGAGGCCACTTCACCCCGAGGGGCCCCACCTCTTCTCCATCTCCAGCTTGATGTCGATGCCCTGCTTCTCCAGCAGCTCCTTCTGGGCAAAGTTCCAGTCGACCGGCTCGGCCTGGCTCTCGGCGAGGCTCTCGCGCTCTCTCTCCATGCGCGCCTGCTCCGGGTGGTTGAAGCGGAAGACGTGGTTCTTGCCCATCACGATGCGGTTGCCTTCAGCGGGGAAACAGGGGGAAACAATGGGCCACAAGGGAAGAGGAACTGTAACTCGGGAGAACAAGGTTCCAATCCGTGCTCAATAAAGAGAAACATAACAACCACAGAGCGAAGACAGAGGGGAGCAGAAGACATTTCCGTATTACCTGTCCGAACGCATCTCCTCCTATGAACCAGTTAGGACATTAAGATCATCTGGGGAGGCCCTGCTCTCAGTCCCGCCTGCATCACAGGTACGTCTGGCGGGGACGAGAGACGGGGCCTTCTCAGTGGTGGCCCCTCGGCTGTGGAACGCCCTTCCTACAGAAATTAGATTGTCCCCCTCTCTATTGGCATTTCGGATGAAAGTGACGACCTGGTTGTTCGAGTAGGCATTTGAATAGGCAGTGTAACGAATATAGGAATACGGAAGAACGGATGATGAGATTGGATCTTGATTTTACTTGAGACGCTAATGAGAGGTTATATAGATGGTTAAGTGTTTATTATTTTAATTGTTTTTAACTGTTTTTATGATGTCGAGCATTGCATTTTTGCTATTGTTAACCGCTTTGAGTCGCCCAAGGGCTGAGAAAAGTGGTATATAAATGAAGTAAATAAATAAAAATAAATAAATTGTGTTTACTAATAATATAATATAGTATATTGTATATACATATAATATTTACAATATAATAATGTAATACAATATAATACTAGTAATAATAATAATAATAATAATAATAATAATAATAATAAGCTACCTATCTGACCGCATCTCTGCCTATGAACCCACCAGGAGTTTGAGATCTTCCGGGGAGACCCTGCTCTCGATCCCGCCTGCTTCTCGAGCTCGGCTGGCGGGGACGAGAGATAGGGCCTTCTCGGTGGTGGCTCCTCGGCTGTGGAACGCCCTTCCCACGGACATTAGACTAGCCCCATCTCTAATGGTATTCCGCAAAAAGGTGAAGACCTGGATGTTTGTGCAGGCGTTTGAGTAATTTAGTGCAATCTGGTAATGGAACATAGGAATGGAACAATGGACGACGAACCTGGACTACGCTTGGATGATGAGAAGATTGGGTACGGTTGTGTTTTGTAATAATTGTGCATTGTAATGGCTTATTGGTAATTTATGGATAATGTGTTAAGTCAATTGTTCTATGTTGTATGGAACCACGTCTGTTTCTACTGTTTTTACTGTTTGTGAACCGCTGTGAGTTGCTTTCGGGCTTGAGATACAGCGGTATAGAAGCAAAGTAAATAATATTTACATTACATGTAATATTACTAATAACATTACAATATAATGGTATGGTACAATATAGTACGGTAATATAGAATACTGATATTGTACTATGCTAATAATATAATATATAATATAATATATTGTATGAAAATATATCCCAAGCCACCTTCCCTCTCTCCTGAGGAATCTGTACAAGGACCAAGGAGCCACAGTAAGAACTGACCACGGAACAGGAGACGGGTTCAAGATTGGGAAAGGCGTCCGGCAAGGCTGCATCCTCTCACCCAACCTTTTTAACTTGTATGCAGAACACATCATGCGAGGATGTGCGGGGCTTGAGGAATGCATGGCTGGGGTGAAAATGGCTGGAAGAAACATTAACAACCTCAGATATGCAGATGACACCACTCTGATGGTCGAAAGCGAGGAGGAGCTGAGGAGCCTTCTAATCAAGGTGAAAGAAGAAAGCGCAAAAGCCGGGTTGCAGCTCAACATCAAAAAAACCAAGATTATGGCAACAAGAATGATTGACAACTGGGAAATAGAGGGAGAAAATGTGGAGGCCGTGACAGGGTTTGTATTTCTAGGCGCAAAGATGAGTGCAGACGCAGACTGTGGCCAGGAAGTCAGAAGACGCTTCCTTCTTGGGAGGAGAGCAATGTCCAGTCTCGATAAAATCGTCAAGAGTAGAGACATCAGACTGGCAACCAAGATCCATTGCCTAGTCAAAGGCATGGTCTTCCCTGTCGTCACCTACGGATGTGAGAGCTGGACCTGAGGGAAGGCTGAGCCAAGGAAGAGAGATGCTTTTGAGCTGTGGTGTTGGAGGAAAGTGCTGAGAGTGCCTTGGACTGCGAGAAGACCCAACCAGTCCATCCTCCAGGAAAGAAAGCCCGGCTGCTCACTGGAGGGAAGGAGACTAGAGGGAAAGTGGAAGTCCTTTGAATGCCACATCATGAGGAGACAGCAAAGCCTAGAGAAGGGAATGATCCTGAGGAAAGTGGAAGGCAAAAGGAAGAGGGGCCGACCAAGGGCAAGATGGATGGATGGCATCCTTGAAGTGACTGGACTGACCTTGAGGGAGCTGGGGGTGGTAACGGCCAACAGGGAGCTCTGGCGTGGGCTGGTCCATGAGGTCACGAAGAGTCGGAGACGACTGAACGAATGAACAACAACAACAAAATGAAAATATATATTGTAAGCTGCTCTGAATCCCCTTCGGGGTGAGAAAGGTAGGTACATATAATATTTATAATATTATAATGTAAAACAATATAATACTAGTAATAATAATACAATATTAAGCGGCTGAGGGGCAATAGGAAAGGGTCTGAGGCTGTTAGGAATTCTGGGAGTTGAAGTCCAAAACACCTGGAGGGAAGGCCCGAGTTTGCCCATCACCTGTATGGCATCCCCGCCCCCCCCCCTCCCCGGTGCCCCGCTCCCCCTGAAAGGCTACCTGATCGCAGGACCAGGGGTTCCATCACTTGCTTCCCGTTCACGTAAGTCTCGGCCTCTTCGCACGGCTCCAGAGTGACCACGACTGCGAGAGGGGAGAGGAGGGGGCGTCAGGAGAGCCCTTCTCCCAAGGCCCCCCATTACGGGAGACGGCCGAGGTCCAGGCCTGGCCAGAAGGGCAACGGAAGCCTCATTTGTGGAAGGAAGGAAGGCTGAGGAAGGAGAGACCTAGAGATGGAGATACAATCCTCCCCCTCCCTCCCTCCCCCTTTTTCATGGGACCCTGGCCACCAATACCTGTCGACACACAGCAGCAGCCCCACAGTGGGGACCCCCTGCTCCACGCAAGCAGAAAGAGAAGGGAGAGCAAAAGGTCATTGGGACCGAGCGAGGCAGGACCACGGTCATGGAGGACGGTCCCAGTGGAGGGGCTGAGTCCAAGAACCCCCACCCCCAAACAAGGAGGACACGAAGGCCTGTCCAGGCCACACTCACCTTCGCCGGACTCTCCAGTGACGCTGCGGAAGAGGCAGTGCTGCTCCTTAATGAACTGACCCGTCAGTTTGATGTCCACGTTTTGCTGGCCGACCCTTAAGCAGGAGGAAGGAGGGACGGAAGGGCAAACCAGGGGAGGAGATGAGGATTGGAAGCAGTTAAAGGTGTTACAGTAAGTTTTAAAAGACTCAGCACCAAGTATGTATGTGTTAAAGAAAACTGTATACTGTTAATCATTATGTGCAGCTGCTAATGTAGGTCAGCAAGTAAGTCTGAGCCACACCTGGTGGGGTATAACTGTATGTGTTTTAGAATACAGCTCAGCCTTTTTGCTCTGCTCTCCCCTTATGAACCTTTGAGGACCTTAAGTGTTGCAGTAGAGTCTGCTGGCAACGATACTAGTGGGAGTTGTAGAGGAGGCAAATGAGGTGCTCAGGTGCTTGAGGAAGAGCAGCAAAGGAAGCGTATCCGGGAGATACTTATGTCTCCCACAGATGAAGCCTCTTTTGAAGGCTTTTCAGAGAGTGAAATGTGTGAGGAGGAGGAGGGAGATGGGAGTAGAGGTGTCGAATGGACTAATTGTGAGCAGGAGTCTGACGATTTTGTGGCGGCAAAAAAAGCCAGTGGGATTTTGGCCTGCATCAAGAGGAGCATAGGGTCTAGATCTAAGGAAGTCATGCTAACCCTCTATTCTGCTTTGGTGAGACCACTTTACCTGGAATATTGTGTCCAATTCTGGGCACCACAATTCAAGAGAGATATTGACAAGCTGGAATGTGTCCAGAGGAGGGCGACTAAAATGATCAGGGGTCTGGAGAACAAGCCCTATGAGGAGTGGCTTAAGGAGCTGGGCATTTTTAGCCTGAAGAAGAGAAGGCTGAGAGGAGATATGATAGCCATGAATAAATATCTGAGAGGAAGCAACAGGGAGGAGGAGGGAGAAAGCTTGTTTTCTGCTTCCTTGGAGACTAGGACGCAGAACAATGGCTTCAAACTACAAGAGAGGAGATTCCATCTGAACATGAGGAAGAACTTCCTGACTGTGAGAGCCGTTCAGCAGTGGAACTCTCTGCCCCGGAGTGTGGTGGAGGCTCCTTCTTTGGAGGCTTTTAAGCAGAGGCTGGATGGCCATCTGTCAGGGGTGATCTGAATGCAATATTCCTGCTTCTTGGCAGAATGGGGTTGGACTGGATGGTGGCCCATGAGGTCTCTTCCAACTCTTGGATTCTAGGATTCTATGAAGAAGAACATCAGAGGAAAAGGATCCAGGACATACTTAGTGCTCCCACTGAAGATGAGGATTTCATGGGCTTTACTGGAAGTAATGGGTCTGGGAGTAGTGAGGATGAAGAAGAGCCATTAGATTGGATTTAAGTACAAGAAGTCAGGAATGTGTGAGTGCAACCCACATCCAGTGATACATTTGAGGGTTTTTTCTGGGGATTGGCAGTCTGGAGATACCAGACTGGGATTCATGGGGAGATTTAAGTCTTGACAGGAGGTGGAAGAGTTGGAGAGATGGGTGTTGGTGGTCAGCTGTAATGGTCAGCTGATAGTGATGAAGAAAGGGCGGAGGACTCTCGTAAGTGTGGAATTCCCCTCTCCTTGACCACAGACTGTTTACTGACGACGCTGCTTTGGACTCTTGTTATCTACAACTGGGATTACTTCGACCTTGGACTGTTTTTGGACGACGGCTTCTCTTCACAGTGTTTTATTTTGGCCTTATCTTTGAACTGTGTTATTTTGGTGCATTTTGCTTGAACTCTTGCTTAACCCGGATTTTTTGCCAATATAATCCGGTTTATTTGCTTGTTTTGATTTTTAAGCTGCAAATTGCTGCAAACTTTGAGTTCTAGCCAGAGGCACTGAAGGAAGTGTCTCTGAGCTCTGTGTTCTTTGATTTAATAAACTGTTGATTGTTTACAATACTGTGTTTGGCTCTTTAAAGGCATCTGAGTTCCGACATTAAGATCGTCTGGAGAGGCCCTGCTCTCGGTCCTGCCATCATCACAAGCACGGTTGGCAGGGACGAGAGACAGGGCTTTCTCAGTGGTGGCCCCTCGGCGATGGAACGCCCTTCCTATGGAGATTCGCTTTTAGCACTTCGGAAAAATCTCAAGACATGGCTATTCGAGCAGGCATTTGCGAATACTGAGTAACGGACATGAGAACGGAAACAACTACAAGATGGGATTGGACATTGTTTCAATGAGTATTTATTGATTTATGTTTTATTACAGCTGTTAAGATTTCATTGATGTTAAAGTTTTTATGTTGTAACTGTGTTTTTGGTGGTATTGAATTTTGCCTTGTAAACCACCTCGAGTCACTGGAAGGCTGAGATGGGCGGTATACAAATATAGTAAATTAATAAATAAATAAGATGAAGAAGCCATGCTCTTTGTCTTCTGTAATACTTACAAGGATTATGTAAGTTGGTTGCATTGTTTGATTTATTTTGTATCATAGAATCCTAGAATCCTAGAGTTGGAAGAGACCTCATGGGCCATCCAGTCCAACCCCATTCTGCCAAGAAGAAGGAATATTGCATTCAAATCACCCCTGACAGATGGCCATACCCAGCCTCTGTTTAAAAGCTTCCAAAGAAGGAGCTTCCACCACACTCCCTCCGGGGCAGAGAGTTCCACTGCTGAACATTAGGAAAAACTTCCTGACTGTGAGAGTCATTCAGCAGTGGAACTCTCTGCCCCAGAGTGTGGTGGAGGCTCCTTCTTTGGGAGCTTTTAAACAGAGGCTGGGTGGCCATCTGTCAGGGGTGATTTGAATCCAATATTCCTGCTTCTTGGCAGAATGGGGTTGGACTGGATAGTGGCCCAGGAGGTCTCTTCCCACTCTAGGATTCTATGCAATGAGGGGAGGAGATGAGGATTGTGAGCAGTTAAAGGGACCCCCCCCCCTCCCGTCCCCTTATGCTCTCCTTACCGGGTGACGCCGTCCTTGATGTGGTAGAGGAGGCACTCGGACATCAAGGGGTCCTCGTTCAGGTTCACCAAGTGGGGAGTCTGCAAAACACAAGGTGTGGGCATTGGCTCCTGAGTGAGATTAGTTCTGCACACTACTTTCCCACCAGGCTAGATTACATACCATTTAGGTGCAATACAGTGTTCCCTCAATTGTCACATGTGTTACGTGTTACAGTAAGTTGTAGCAGGACTTACTGTGAGTGTGGAAGAAAAACATTATGATGGTAATTATGTACAGGTGGTAAATTATGTAGCTTTTGCACAATTAAAACTTGTGCGCCAACTGCGCCCGTACCTTGGGAAGTCTGACTTGGCCACAGTAGTCCACGCTCTGGTTACATCCCGTTTAGACTACTGCAACGCTCGTTAAGTGGGGTTGCCTCTGAAGACTGCCCGGAAGCTTCAATTGGTCCAACGTGCGGCAGCCAGGTTACTAACGGGAGCGGGGTACAGGGAGCATACTACTCCTCTGTTGCGCCAGCTCCACTGGCTGACGATCAGCTTCCGGGCACAATTCAAAGTGCTGGTTTTGACCTATAAAGCCCTAAACGGCTCTGGCCCAGTTTACCTGTCCGAACAGATTCTCCCCTATGAACCATCAAGGCTATTAAGATCTTCCGGGGGGGGGGGCCTGCTCTCGGTCCCACCACCCTCACAATCACGGTTGGTGGGGACGAGAGACAGGGCCTTCTCGGTGGTGGCTCCCCGGCTTTGGAACTCCCTCCCACTAGAGGTTAGATCTGCCCCCTCCCTCCTGACGTTCAGGAAATCACTAAAAACTTGGCTCTGGAAGGTGGCATTCGGGGACTGAACCTAGAACCTTCCCCGGTGATGAATTATGATGAACTGTGACTACGAGCATGACTATGACTTTGACTGGACTGACGATTTGGCGTAGTAAACTGTAATGATGTAATGACGATGTTTTTATTGTACTGTGTTGTGTTATTTTGATATGTAATGATTTGTACTTGTTGCTCTTTTATATGGTTGTATTTTACATATGCTGTAAACCAACCTGAGTCCCTCGTTGAGGTTGAGAAGGCCGGTATAGAAAACCTCTAAATAAATAAATAAATATCGATTTAGGACTGCTTGTATGTCTCCATCAACGCCCCACCTCCTGTATCTTGTTCATGCCTAGCATTATTTTTTAAACTTTAATTACATTTGGCCCAGCCATAGATTTTAAATGTGCACTGTATTCTGTTTAATGTTTATGCTATTTGTGTATGAGATTTATTTTAATTGCTTTGTATTGTATCTGTTATTGTTTGTATTGTGGGCTTGGCCTCATGTAAGCCACACCGAGTCCCTTGGGGAGATGGTAGCGGGGTACAAATAAAGTTGTTATTATTATTATTATTATTATTATTATTATTATTATTATTGTAGGTCAATCTTGGACCACACCCAATAGGGTATAACTGTATGGATTTTTGGAATACAGTTCTGGATAACTTTTTCTCTGAGGAGGTCTATGCTCAAAGGCTCTGCTCTGAGGAGCAGATCCATACTTTGTTGTTGTTGTTGTTATTATTATTATTGTAGGTCAATCTTGGACCACACCCGATAGGGTATAACTGTATGGGTTTTTGGAATACAGTTCTGGAGAGCTTTTTCTCTGAGGAGCAGATCCATACTTTGTTGTTGTTGTTGTTATTATTATTGTAGGTCAATCTTGGACCACACCCAATAGGGTATAACTGTATGGGCTTTTAGAATACAGTTCTGGATAACTTTTTCTCTGAGGAGGTCTATGCTCAAAGGCTCTGCTCTGAGGAGCAGATCCATACTTTGTTGTTGTTGTTGTTGTTGTTGTTATTATTATTATTATTATTAATGTAGGTCAATCTTGGACCACACCCAATAGGGTATAACTGTATGGGCTTTTAGAATACAGTTCTGGATAACTTTTTCTCTGAGGAGGTCTATGCTCAAAGGCTCTGCTCTGAGGAGCAGATCCATACTTTGTTGTTGTTGTTGTTGTTGTTGTTGTTATTATTATTATTATTATTAATGTAGGTCAATCTTGGACCACACCCAATAGGGTATAACTGTATGGGCTTTTAGAATACAGTTCTGGATAACTTTTTCTCTGAGGAGGTCTATGCTCAAAGGCTCTGCTCTGAGGAGCAGATCCATACTTTGTTGTTGTTGTTGTTGTTATTGTTATTATTATAATAATAATTATTATTATTAATGTAGGTCAATCTTGGACCACACCCAATAGGGTATAACTGTATGGGTTTTTGGAATACAGTTCTGGAGAGCTTTTTCTCTGAGGAGGTCTATGCTCAAAGGCTCTGCTCTGAGGAGCAGATCCATACTTTGTTGTTGTTGTTATTATTATTATTATTAATGTAGGTCAATCTTGGACCACACCCAATAGGGTATAACTGTATGGAGATTTGGAATACAGTTCTGGACAGCTTTTTCTCTGAGGGGGTCTATGCTCAAAGGCTCTGCTCTGAGGAGCAGATCCATACTTTGTTATTATTATTATTATTATTATTATTTTTATTATTATTCGTCCCATGATTTGGCAATTACCTGGTTGTACAGAAGGGTTACTTGCACCCACCCCCACCCAGATGGCTCAATACAGAGATACAAGGACGGATGGCTAGATAGACAGACAGACAGACAAATATATATATATACACACACAGATAATGCCCTGACTTCCTGTTTCAATAGATGAAAGTAAATATTACATTCTATATGGTACGTAATCCAAGAGAGGAGTGCTCTTTTAGATTAGCCCTGTTACAAAGAGGATAGCTGACATCATTGTTTTCATGATCATCATCATTAGGTGTTCGGCTGAGTTTTGTTTTAATCAGCCTTGTAAGCAACCCGAGCTCTGAGGATTACTACCTGGGAAAGAACCCCACTGGAGCATTGCAGCGCACCCAAATCCCTGGGAGTCACTCAGGACCGTGCTCTTACCTACAAGAAGCACTGCCTGAACATCAAGCAAAAAGTGGGCGCTAGAAACAATATCATACGAAAGCTGACTGGCACAACCTGGGGATCACAACCAGACACAGTGAAGACATCTGCCCTTGCGCTGTGCTACTCTGCTGCTGAGTATGCATGCCCAGTGTGGAACACATCTCACCACACTAAAACAGTGGATGTGGCTCTTAATGAGACATGCCGCATTATCACGGGGCATCTGCGCCCTACACCACTGGAGAAATTACACTGCTTAGCCGGTATTGCACCGCCTGACATCCGCCGGGAAGTAGCAGCCAATAGTGAAAGGACCAAGGCAGAGACATCTCCAGCTCATCCCGTTTGGGTATCAGCCAGCACATCAACAACTTAAATCCAGACATACTTTTCTTAGATCTACAGAGACACTTGATGGAACACCTCAGCAAGCGAGAGTCCAAAAGTGGCAGGCCCAAACCCAGAACCTCAATCCATGGGTGATACCAGATGAGAGACTCCCCCCTGGGCACACAGAAGACTGGGCAACTTGGAAAGCACTGAACAGACTGCGCTCGGGCACCACGAGATGCAGAGCCAACCTCAAGAAATGGGGGCACAAAGTGGAATCCTCGACATGCGAGTGTGGAGAAGAGCAAACCACTGACCACCTGCTGCAATGCACCCTGAGCCCTGCCACATGCACAAGGGAGGACCTTCTTGCGGCAACACCAGTGTCACTCCAAGTGGCCAGATACTGGTCAAAGGACATTTAATCAACTACCAAACTCACACATTTTGTATTTTCTCTGTTTGTTTGCTTTGTTCTGTTAGAAATGTAATATAATCGACTGGTTGCCCTGACACAACAAATAAATAAATAGCCTTGTAAGCACCCCACAGTGCCACCATGTGGCCATCACTGAGAAGACATGCAAGTTGGGCGCATTTCGGCCACCTTCCACACCAGGAAACAACCGCTGCCTTCCAATACTTGCAATGTGCGCAAAGGTCTGGCCAGCAATATTCAAAGCAGAATACTGAGTGGGAGTTGGCTGAGTGAGAGTGTGCATGGAGGAAGCCTTTGGTGGTGGTGGTGGGGTGTTACAGCTGCACCCACTTACCTTTTTGGGAGAAAAGACCCCCACGGTGCCCCCGTCCTCCCGGAGCGCAACACCCATCTCGGCCAGGAGAGCCTCCCTGCAAAGAAGGACACAGGAAGCATCAACGGACAGGACCTTCGGCCAAACGGACCCCACCAGACCCCGTATATATATCTACATACATACATACACATACACACATAATGGAAAGGCATGTGGAGAAATCAAAGAGCCATGTCCGGGAACCCACAGGAATCATAGAATCAAAGAGTTGGAAGAGACCTCCTGGGCCATCATCCAGTCCACCCCCATTCTGCCAAGAAGCAGGAATATTGCATTCAAATCACCCCTGACAGATGGCCATGCAGCCTCTGCTTCAAAGCTTCCAAAGAAGGAGCCTCCACCACACTCCAGGGCAGAGAGTTCCACTGCTGAACGGCTCTCACAGTCAGGTAGTTCTTCCTCGTGTTCAGATGGAATCTCCTCTCTTGTAGTTTGAAGCCACTGTTCCATTGCGTCCTAGTCTCCAAGGAAGCAAAAACAAGCTTGCTCCCTCCTCTCTGTGGCTTCCTCTCACATATTTATACATGGCTATCATATCCCCTCTCAGCCTTCTCTTCTTCAGGCTAAATATGCCCAGTTCCTTTAGCCGCTCCTCATAGGGCTTGTTCTCCAAGGCAGCTTGGAGGACACCAATGACACCTGAATAGGATCTCTGCCCCTACTTCTCCTTTGGCTGGCTTTGTGGTTCCAGTTTGAGCACCGGCCTCTGAGTCTGGAGACCAGGGTTTGAATGGATCCCCTTTGCTCAGCCTTAGAAAGCACTCTCTCTCAGCCTCAGAGGGAGGCCAAGGCAGACATCCTCGGAAGAAATGAGGCCAAGAAAACCCACCAAGGGTCCACCCCAAGTCAGAGACCCTTTGAAAACACAAGAACAACCAGGATGGCAAGGGCCGAGCTGACCTCATCTCTGTATACGAACCCACACGATCTCTCCGTTCATCTGGGGAGGCTCTGCTCGTGCTCCCACCTGCATCGCAGGCGCGATTGGTGGGGACAAGAGAGAGGGCCTTTTCGGTGCTGGCCCCCCGACTCTGGAACTCACTTCCTAAGGACATCAGGCATGTCCCAACTCTGCTTGAAGACGTGGTTGTTCCAGTGTGCCTTCCCAGAATAATGATCCCATAGCACTTTGTCCTCCAAAGCACTTTATATTGTTTTAGGTCTGCTTGTATGTTTCCACAAACCGCCCCATCACTTTTCCGCCCATGTCCCATTGTTTTTAATCGTGTGGTCTTATTGTTAATGTTGCATTATTTTATTGTCCATGTTTTTATTTTATTGCTTGTATTGTTATTATTGCCTGTATTGTTGTATTTGGGCTCGGCCTCATGTAAGCCGCACCGAGTCCTCTGGGGAGATAGTAGCGGGGTACAAATAAAGTGTTATTATTATTATTATTATTATTATTATTATTATTATTATTATTATTATAAGGGTGCTGCCCCCCCCCTCACCGCTCTGTCCGGATGGCCTCTGTCTTCCGCAGCTTCTCCTCCCAGGTTTCGTTCAGCTCGGCAATGATCTTCTCCGTCTCCTGCAAGGGCAAGAAAGGGGCTCTGGGTGAACTGAACTGATATACTCTGTGTGTGTGTGTATGTGTATATATACATACGTATATATACATATATATACTCCGAACTCAAGTACAGAAAACGGAATGTTGGAGGACAGGAAAAGAGATTTAAAGACGGGATCAAAGGCAACCTTAAAAACTCTGGCATAGGCACTGAGAACTGGGAAGCCCTGACTCTTGAGTGTTTCAGCTGGAGGTCAGCTGTGACCAGCAGTGCTGCAAAATTTGAAGAGGCACAAATGGAGGGTGAAAGAGAGAAATGTGCCAAGAGGACCGCCTTCCACCTGGAAACCGATGCCCTCACTGTGGGAAAAGATGCAGATCAAGAAGAGGGCTCCACAGACACCTACGGACCCACCCTGGAGGATTATCCTACTCGGACAACGAGGGATTGCCTAAGTAAGTAAGTATACACACAAACACACACACACACAAGCTGTACCCGCCACACGTTGCTGTGGCCAACCTTCCCTCCCTCTTTCTCTCTTCCTTTCCTTCTCCTTCCTTCCCCTTTTTTCTTTCCTTCTGTCTTTCCTTCCTTCTCTTCCTCTTCTGTTCCATCTTTCCCTTTCCTTTCCTTTCCTTTCCTTTCCTCTTTCTCCCTGTTCTTCCTTCTCTACCTATTCTCGGACTGCAACTCCCAGAAGTCCTCCTGATCAATTTATCTACCTACCTACCTACCTACCTACCTACCTACCTACCTACCTACCTATCTATATCTATATCTATCTATCTGGATGGTTTCTGGGAGTTGCAGTTCAGGAATAGGAAATTGGAAATATTCAGGGATTGGGATGCTCTCAAAGAAATGCAAGGAGAAGGAAGCTTGCATCTTGGAAGCAGTGCATTTGGATCCTCCTCCTCTCTTAAAGGGCCTGGTATAGGGGATGCTGCAGTGTTTTTATGATACAGAATGGGGGACGCCTGGCTCGAGAGCAGTACGTGTGAAAAAGATCTTGGAGTCCTCGTGGACAACAAGTTAAACATGAGCCAGGAATGTGATGCGGCGGCAAAAAAAGCCAATGGGATTTTGGCCTGAATCAAGAGGAGCCTAGTGTCTAGATCTAGGGAAGTCCTGCTCCCCATGCTCTATTCCGCTCTGGTTAGACCACACCTGGAATATTGTGTCCAATTCTGGGCACCACAATTCAAGAGAGATATTGACAAGTTGGAATGTGTCCAGAGGAGGGCGACTAAAATGATCAAGGGTCTGGAGAACAAGCCCTATGAGGAGCGGCTTGGGGAACTGGGCATGTTTAGCCTGAAGAAGAGAAGGCTGAGAGGAGATAGGATAGCCATGTATAAATATGTGAGAGGAAGCCACAGGGAGGAGGAGGGAGCAAGCTTGTTTTCTGCTTCCTTGGAGACTAGGACGCAATGGAACAATGGCTTCAAACTACAAGAGAGGAGATTCCATCTGAACATTAGGAAGAACTTCCTGACTGTGAGAGCTGTTCAGCAGTGGAACTCTCTGCCCCGGAGTGTGGTGGAGGCTCCTTCTTTGGAAGCTTTGAAACAGAGGCTGGATGGCCATCTGTCAGGGGTGATTTGAATGCAATATTCCTGCTTCTTGGCAGAATGGGGTTGGACTGGATGAGGGCCCAGGAGGTCTCTTCCCACTCTCGGATTCTATGATTCTATGATTCTATGGTCACTTGTTGTCCTGAGAGGTGTCTTGTGTCCAAATTTGGTGTCAATTTGTCAAGTGCTTTTTGAGTTATGTCAATCCCACAAACGAACATTACATTTTTATTTAGATATATATAAGTGCATGTTTGAGTTACAAACATCCAAACTTACAAACAACTCATAGTTCAAAACGAAGGTGAAACCACCAAACGAGAGGAATCTACCCCTCTGAAGGGAAATTTGCACCTGAAAAAGTTATTATCCTGGGGAAAAAGGGGCCTCCAATAAAGTTTGATCTCCAATCCTTGTTTCCACAACAAGCCAAATTGGTCAAAATCCCATTTTCACAGGGACACAGGCAGCAAAGCAAACACCAGAGGGGTGTTCACCCTTCCTTGCATTATCTATCTATCTATCTATCTATCTATACACACACACAGAGAGAGACAGACAGACACAGATATATGCACCAGTTATTTCAAAAACAAATATATATATTGTCGCAGGCTTTCATGGCTGGAATCACTCAGTTCTTTTGGGTTTTTTCGGGCTATATGGCCATGTTCTAGAGGCATTTCTCCTGATGTTTCGTCTGCATTTATGGCAAGCATCCTCAGAGGTAGTGAGGTCTGCTGGAACTGGGAAAAAAAGGGGTTTATATATCTGTGGAATGACCAGGGTGAGACAACTTACAAAAGCCCTTTGTCCCACCCTGGATATCATTTCACAGATATATAAACCTTTTTTCCTAGTTCCAACAGACCTCACTACCTCTGAGGATGCTTGCCATAGATGCAGGAGAAACGTCAGGAGAGAATGCCTCTAGACCATGGCCATATAGCCCGAAAAAACCCACAAGAACTGAAATATATATATTGTTGGAGTTCAGCCTGTGATTGTGTCTACTGATCAGGGTACTGTGGATGTTGGGAGTGACAATGAGGTCCATGTATCTAATGATGTTTCTAATGATGAGGTTGCTCTGGATGCAGAGAATGACACTGAGATGCCTGTTCAAAGTGGCTTTTCTGATGAGAATGTACCTGAAGGGTTTGGGGATGATGGCATGGTCCCTGGATTGCTACCAGAGAATTCCCATGACTTTGAGCCTGAGAAAAGCTCAGCACCCGGGCCAGCTGCAGAAATTAATTAGCCAGTAGATAGGAGAAATAGTTTCAGTCAGCACAGGCAAACAAACCAAGCTCTCAGATGCTCTGCCAGACTGAGAGAGAGATTGATAACAGAGTCAAGGCTGAAATGAAATCCGTTCCTGGCCGCTTGGGATATAGAGTAGATTAGGGGATAAAAGTGCCAAGTACAGAATCTGTAGCCAGACGAAGCAACGTTGGAATTGAGCCAAGACTTCTTCCCAGGTCCCTGGAAGCCTTGCCTTGAATAGATTCTGTCAGTGTGTATTTTCATGTATGATAGAATCATAGAATCAAAGAGGTGGAAGAGACCTCCTGGGCCATCATACAGTCCAACCCCATTCTGCCAAGAAGCAGGAATATTGCATTCAAATCACCCCTGACAGATGGCCATCCAGCCTCTGCTTAAAAGCTTCCAAAGAAGGAGCCTCCACCACACTCCGGGGCAGAGAGTTCCACTGCTGAACGGCTCTCACAGTCAGGAAGTTCTTCCTCATGTTCAGATGGAATCTCCTCTCTTGTAGTTTGAAGCCATTGCTCCATTGCATCCTAGTCTCCAGGGAAGCAGAAAACAAGCTTGCTCCCTCCTCCTCCCTGTGGCTTCCTCTCACATATTTATACATGGCTATCATATCCCCTCTCAGCCTTCTCTTCTTTAAATGTGTTTAAATGTAATTTCATGTAGTAGAAATGTGACTGCAATAGGATTGTATTGCCAGGATGTGTGTTTATACAGTAGAGTTAAAAACAGCAAAGCAACTAGCTGTGAGAATGTGACCTGTGACCCTGGGATTTCTAGCTGTGTGAAACTTTAAGGAGTTTAAGGAGTAGCTGTGAGATGACCACGAGCCAGCTGCAATTTTGTTTTCGTTTCCCACTTCCTTTGTTCTGCGTACTTCATGTCTGCTCGCTTATGGTGTTGGTTGTGTTTTGGAACTGCTTAAGTAAAGCTGAACCTGCTTTTTACTGACGACTCCAGAGTCCATTATTCTGAGGTTTTCCAATACTTCTGCTGACACTAACAGATTCCAGTGCTAAGTGCCTTGTTTGATTCATGATTCAAGTTTTGGGGTTTTACCTTGGAAGTTTCAGTATTTCTTTTTCATGAACTAATTTCCTGGACTATTTGTTTCTACTTATCTTTCTACCTAATTGGATTTACCTATTTTTATATGGATTGCTTTTTACTGCAACTGCTTTTAAAACAGTGGTTCTCAACCTTTCTGATGCCGTGACCCCTTAATACAGTCCCCCATGTTGTGGTGACCCCTAACCATAACATTGTTTTTGTTGTTACTTCATAACAATCATTTTACTATTGTTATAAATCATAATGTCAATATCTGATATGCAAGATGTATTTTTATTCACTGGACCAAACTGGGCACAAATACCCAAATACACCCAAATGTGAATGCTAGTGGGGTTGGGGGAGGACTGATTTTGTAATTTGGGAGTTGTAGTTGCTGGGATTTATAGTTCACTTATAATCAAAGAGCATTCTGAACTCCACCAGCGATGGATTTGAACCAAACTTGGCTCCCATGACCAATGGAAAACACTGGAAGGGTTTGATGAGCATTGACCTTGATTTTGGGAGTTGTAGTTCACCTATATCCAGAGAGCACCGTGGACTCATGCAATGGTGGATCTGGACCAAACTTGGCATGGATACTCAATATGCCCAAATGTGAAGACTGGTGGAGTCTGGAGAAAATAGATTTAGGAGTTGTAGTTGCTGGGATTGATAGTTCATTACAATCAAAGAACATTCTGAACTCCACCAACGATAGAATTGGCTCAAACTTCCCACATAGAATCCCCATGACCATCGGAAAATACTGTGTTTTCTTATGGTCTTTGGTGACCCCTCTGACACCCCCTTGCGACCCCCTCAGGGGTCCCGACCCCCAGGTTGAGAAACACTGTTTTAAAATATCTTCAATAAACTGCTGGCATTTTTACTCAGCCGTGTGGTGTTTAAAATCAGAGGGCTTTCCTGCCCTAGAGTTCAATATATATGTTTGTGTGTGTGTGTGTGAGTGCGCACCTTATAAAATGTCCCTGTTCCAACTGATGCACACATTCAACTTAAGAACAAACCTACAGAACCTCTCCCGTTTGCAACGTGGGGGCTGCCTGTATGCAGAAACAGTCCCTCTGGTCTTCCTCACCTGCAGGCGCTCCATGGCCTCCTCTGTGCAGATGATCTGTTCCTCCGAGTCGGGAAGGTATTCTTCGGACTCCCCGTTGAGGGCCATGGGCTCCAGCGAAAGCGGGGAATCCGCACTCGGGGCAAAGGGAGAGGTGGGCAGCCCCAGCCCCCCTCCAGGATCATCTGCCTTGGGACCTGGAAACGCACAGATGGAGGTCAGGGACATGGAGAAACCCACCCACAACAAGAGACCCACGGAATCCACTAGACCCATGATGGCGAACCTATGACACGTGTGTCAGCACTGACACGCGTAGCCATTTTCGATGACACACAGCTGCATGTGGCCGCATACAGAAAAGATGGGGCCACATCCCAAGAAGGACATTTCATCCTCGGCTCCTACACCAGCATTTTTCTATAATGCCAAGAGATATGGCATTATAGAAAAAGCAGGTAAGTTAAATAATTAGTTTTTGGTTTATTAAATACAGTTATATATTACAATAATATATTTTTGTTTTCTCACATCAGAACAACATATTTTATGTGTGGTCAAGACCCAAAAATAACGTATAAAACAGCTCTGTACTTAAGTAAAACAATACGTCTGAGAACCACCTATGTAGGGCTGATTGGGGTAAATTGTAGGGGTGATAATGAAATATGATGTATATACTCAGCTTGATCAGTTTATCAGTTTTATCATGTCTTATCATATCTATTTACTGTATTATTATAAGTGTCTTATTTTAACTTTCTACGTGGAGTGTGATCAGGTCTTGTCAGGCCTTGTTGTTCTGTTTCTTTTGTGATATGGCCTAAGGGCTAATCAATAAATTACTACTAATATATTTTTGTTATTAAACTATAAATATCATGAAATTATGGGTTTTTTCTTGAAGTGACACCCCACTCAAGTTATGCTCGGTTTTTTGGTGAGTATTGACACACCAAGCTCAAAAGGTTGCCCATCATTGCACTAGACCAAGCATGGGCCAACTTGGGCCCTCCCAAGTTGGCCCTCCCAAGTTTTGGACTCCAACTCCCATAATTGTGTTAGGAATTGTGGGAGGTGAAGTCCAAAACACGTGGAGGGCTGAAGTTAGTCCATGCTTCCCCAACCCCCCCCCCCCCCCTTGCACTGTACCCAGGAAGGTGGCTGTGGAAAGGCCCTGCGCAGAGAGGAGGTCCCGGAGCCGGGCCACTTCCTCCTTGAGCTCCCGGATGAGGCGGGCGTTGGGGTCCTCGTTGATGACCGCGTTGCAGCGGATCTGCTTGGTGCGGTCAGCATAGCTGTCAGGAGCAAAGAGAGAAACACAATGTAAGGGTACTTGTCCCTTTTGTGTTTGTGTGTGTGTATGTGTGCATATACACACACACATTCTGTGTATGTGTCGATCTATCTATCTATCTATCTATCTATAGACTAGCTGTACCCACCACACGTTGCTGTGTTCAACCTTCCCTCCCTCTTTCTCTCCTTCTTTCCCTCCTTCCCTCTCTTCCTCTTTCTTTCCTTCCTTTTCTTCTTTCCTTCTCTCCGTCCTTCCTTCCTTCTCTACCTCTTTCCTTCCTTCCTTTGCTTTTTGTTTCCATTCTTCCTTCTCTCTGTCCTTCCCTCCCTTTTCCTCTCCTTCTTTCCCTCCTTCCTTTCTTTCCTTTTTTCCTCCCTTCTCTCCTTCTTTCCTTCTCTACCCCTTCCCTCCCTTCCTCCCTTTTTCTTTTCATTCTGCTTTCTCTCTTTTCTTCTTTCTCTACCTCTTTCCTTCCTTCCTTCCTTCCTTCTTTCTTTCGCTCCCTTCTTCTGTCTGTCTTTCTTTCTCTTTCTCCCCTTCCTTCCCTCCTTCTTCCTTCTCTTTTTTCTGTACCATCATTTAGCTTTTTGTTATTTAGCTTTTTAAGTCCTTTCAGCTGTTTTTTGGGAGGGTTTATGAGTGAGGGTCACTTGTTGGTCTGTTGGGGGTATCGTGTCCAAATTTCATGTCAATTCGTCCAGTGGTTTTTGCGTTATGTTAATCCCACCAACGAATATTACATTTTTATTTATATAGATAGTGTGTGTGTATATCTATACCGATATCTATACACATCTGAACATGAGGAAGAACTTCCTGACTGTGAGAGCCGTTCAGCAGTGGAACTCTCTGCCTCGGAGTGTGGTGGAGGCTCCTTCTTGGGAAGCTTTTAAACAGGGGCTGGATGGCCCTCTGTCAGGAGTGATTTGAATGCAATATTCCTGCTTCTTGGCAGAATGGGGTTAGACTGGATAATGGCCCAGGAGGTCTCTTCCAACTCTAGGATTCTATGTGAGAGCTGTTGAACAGTGGAACTCTCTGCCCCGGAGTGTGGTGGAGGCTCCTTCTTTGGAAGCTTTTAAACAGGGGCTGGATGGCCATCTGTCAGGGGTGATTTGAATGCAATATTCCTGCTTCTTGGCAGAATGGGGTTGGACTGGATGATGGCTCAGGAGGTCTCTTCCAACTCTAGGATTCTATGTGAGAGCTGTTGAGCAGTGGAACTCTCTGCCCTGGAGTGTGGTGGAGGATCCTTTTTTGGAAGCTTTTTAACAGGGGCTGGATGGCCATCTGTCAGGAGTGATTTGAATGCAATATTCCTGCTTCTTGGCAGAATGGGGTTGGACTGGATGGCCCAGGAGGTCTCTTCCAACTCTTGCATTTTATGACCCCTGGACTGGATCTTTTGACTACGGTGTTATCTTGAAACTGCAACAGTGTTTGCTGTCAATTTTTGTTTTATATTCTGTGGCTGAGTACTATCTTTATTTTTTATGTTTTGGACTATCAAAATAGCCAGACAGTAAGTGCTGTTGGAACAGAGAGGTGTCGAATTGGAGGATTGAGAAGTGAAGCAAAGGAGAACGCTTGGATCGCGTATATGTGCATGTTCACTTCCATCTGACTGGTCAACTCTAAAACCCATGATGCAGATCAGCCTGGCGAGGCACTCACTTATTGCACCCCTCTTAGTGTTATTCTACAGATTGAACTATTGTGTTTTAATCTCGTTGTCTGATTGGAATACAGATTTTTGGGCACTGAGCCTTAACTGTATACACACACACACACACACACATATATACACATTTCCTGGAGTCTCCATGCCCCCCAATCACGCTCTGTGCCTCACCGGAGGGTGCTCAGCGTCTCCTCGTAGTTGATGTCGGCTGGACTGAGCGCCGCAATCATGGCCGTGCGGGAATTGCCTCCTGGGAAAGAGGTCGAAAACAGGGAGGGGAAATGAGCAGAAGCCTCCTGGAAATCATGGTCAATCTCACCACGTTTTTTTTTAGCCACTGCCTTTGGAAGCAAGGATATTTCCAGCCAGGTTTCCTAGGATGTGGAAGTCTCTCTCTCCCCATTCCCAGCCACAAGAACCATTGCCCTGCTGGCTGCTGAGTAGTATTTATTTATTTACCATATATATATATATTATGGTGTATGTATGTGTGTGTGTGTGTGTGTGTGTGTGTGTGTGTATATATATATATATATATGGTAAATAAATAAATACTACTCAGCAGCCAGCAGGGCAATGGTTCTTATGGTATATATATATATGGTACATATATGGTACATATATGGTACATACATACATACATACATATATATATATATATATGTGGTATATGGTATATGCCAGCAGGGCAATGGTTCTTGTATGTATATATATATATATATATATATATATATATATATATCACCCCTCTCGGCCCAAACATGACTCGAGGCTGGGTGGGGTCACAGGCAAAAGCTCCCCATACAAGGCACGGAGAATCCTTGATCTCTAGCGCATGATTCACTCCATATCCTTCCTTCCTGGTCCCCCTTCAACCCTGGAAAAAACCTGCTTTTGGACTCACCCAAATTTTCTTTCAGGAGCCAGGTGAGCACTGAGTCCCGGTAGGGGATGAATTCCGACTTCTTCTTCTTATTGTTTTGCTGGGAAGGAGAGGCAAGGCATTCGTGATAATAATCACACATATATATATATATATGATCTGTGTATAATGAGTACCTTAAAAACAAAAGAACCAATGAACGAAATCACACCAAATGTGGCAACAAAACATCTCACAACACAAGGAGTGACCATCACTCCAAAAATTATGATTTTGTCATTTGGGAGTTGTAGTTGCTGGGATTTATTGTTCACCTACAATCAAAGAGCATTCCGAACTCCACCAACGATGGAATGGAACCAAACTTGGCACACAGGCCTCCCATGACCAATAGAAAACACTAGAAGGGTTTGGTGGGCATTGACCTTGAGTTTGGGAGTTGTAGTTCACCTACATCCAGAGAGCACTGTGGACTCAAACAATGATGGATCAGGACCAAACTTGGCACAAATATTCCATATGCCCAAATACGAACACAGATGGAGTTTGGGGGAAATAGACCTTGGCATTTGGGAGTTGTAGTTACTGGGATTTATAGTTCACCTACAATCAAAGACCATTCTGAATGAACCCCACAAATGACAGAACTGGGGCAAACTTCCCACAAAGAACCCCCATGACCAACAGAAAATATGTAAGGCCATCCAGTCCAACTCCCTTCCCCAGGGCAGAAAACATAATCAAAGCCCTCCTGACAGAGAGCCATCCAGCCATAGATATAGATAGATAGATATGATTCACACACACAGAGGTAAAGTATTATAGATTTGAAAGGGACTCCTAAACATGGACAATGATATGTTGCCTGTTCCAGAGTAGGCAAGCCAGACAATCTCTATGTCAACACTGTCAAAGAAATATCAAGAAATACTGTTTACCCACAAGCATCAAAACATTACATATATTAGAAACCAACACTTTCTAATTACTTTATTTTCCAGATGACCGGACTGGGCCACAGCAACTCATGGCAGGGGACTGCTAGTAATAATAATAATAATAATAATAATAATAATAATCTTTATTTCTACCCCGCCACCACCTCCCCCAAGGGGACTCGGGGCAGCTGACATGATGCCAAGCCCAACAGTACCGCAATGCAAATAAACAACGTACAACGACAGTAAAATATAAAATACAAAAATTAAAATACAAGAAACAATAAACATAAACAATGTAAAATCACAATAATTTAAACACAGAAAATAAATCACAGTGGGCAGGGCCGATAGTAAGGATTCAAAAATGTAAAAGCACTGGGTGAGAAGGCAATGTATTGTATCTGGAGAGGGGATCAGTGGGCCAAAAGTAGGGTTTAATTGCACTATTAGGTGGAAAATAAAGTGCTTCTGAGGACATTATTTTGCAAAGTTTGGTCAGGCCAGAGGTTATAGTTCAGGCACAAACCATGGACATATGCAGGCATGGGCCAACTTCAGCCCTCCCACAATTCCTAATGGCCAGTGGCCCATGTCTGCACAAAGATGTCAAGCCTGGTGGCATGAACCGAGAGGAAGCAGGCCGATAAGGGGGGGGGGGGTTGGCTCAGGCCAACGTCCATTCACAACTCTTGCAGAGTTGGAAGGCCTTGAATTGGAAGACCCACAAACAAGCCCCAAGGAGCCCCACTCACCATCTCGGCCAGGGCAGAGATAACTTTGCCCAAAGTGGTCAGGGACTTGTTGATGTTGGCTCCTTCCTGGAAAGAGTTTTGGGACAGGGGAGGAAGAGACGCCATTAGAGTAAAACACACACAGAGAGGGAAAATGCAGAGATATCAAGAGCCATAGAAGTCTTGATAGTGGAGACCCCTCCCCTCCCCCCTTCAATGTGGCAAAGTTTGGGGTGACCAAAGGAAGGGAGGGTCTTTCACCTTTAACCTCATGCCCTTTGCTCCGGAGGAATCCGCCCGCTCGCTTCCCGCCAGGTCCACAAGGCTGATTTTGCTGACCTGAGATGGAAGGAGAGTTTTTGGGTACCAGGAAGGGTGCACGGGGACCTTCCTTCTTGTTAATGTGCCCGAGAGAAGGCTGAAGACCCCACTGGCACGGAGGGTGAGGGGTCGGACACCACAGCCGGGGGGCAGGACAACATCCTCAGCTTGGAGGAGGCTGCCCCCCCCCCATCCCATGCTCTCCTTGCCCAGGAATGGATCCTAGAATCCTAGAGTTGGAGGAGATCTGGTGGGCCATCATCCAGTCCAACCCCATTCTGCCAAGAAGCAGGACAATCTCATTCAAAGCACCCCTAATAGATGGCCATCCAGCCTGTTTCAAAGCCTCCAGGCTGCTCATTGATGGGGCTGCCCCACTTCTCACCTTCTCCGTGTCCAGGTCAGTCAGTTCGTCGTGGCGCCGCTGCGTGAAGACGATGGTGAAGACGGCGTGGGAGCGACTGCTGGTCTCGTTCATGTTGGTGGCAGCGACGGTCCTGCAGAGAATATAAAATAGTGTGTGTGTGTGTGTGTGTGTGTATATATATATATATATTTGTTGTTCATTTGTTCAGTCGTCTCTGACTCTTTGTGACCTCCTGGCCCAGCCCACGCCAGAGCTCCCTGTCGGCCGTCACCACCCCCAGCTCCTTCAAGGTCAGTCCAGTCACTTCAAGGATGCCATCCATCCATCTTGCCCTTAGTCAGCCCCTCTTCCTTTTGCCTTCCACTTTCCCCAGCATCATTCCCTTCTCCAGGCTTTGCTGTCTCCTCATGATGTGGCCAAAGGACTTCCGCTTTCCCTCTAGTCTCCTTCCCTCCAGTGAGCTTTAGTCGGGCTTTATTTCCTGGAGGATGGACTGGTTGGATCTTCTCGCAGTCCAAGGCACTCTCAGCACTTTCCTCCAACACCACAGCTCAAAAACATCGATCTTCCTTGGCTCAGCCTTCCCGAAGGTCCAGCTCTCACCTCCGTAGGTGACTACAGGGAAGACCATGGCTTGGACTAGGCAATGTCTGATGTCTCTACTCTTGACTATTTCATCGAGATTGGACATTGCTCTCCTTCCAAGAATGAAGCGTCTCCTGATTTCCTGGCCACAGTCTGCATCTGCACTCATCTTTGCACCTAGAAATACAAAGTCTGTCACGGCCTCCACGATTTCTCCCTCTATTTTCTAGTTGTCAATCATTCTTGTTGCCATAATCTTGGTTTTTTTGACGTTTAGCTGCAACCCGGCTTTTGCGCTTTCTTCTTTCACCTTGGTGAGAAGGCTCCTCAGCTCCTCCTCGCTTTCGGCCATCAGAGTGGTGTCATCTGCATATCTGAGGTTGTGAATGTTTCTTCCGGCAAATTTCCACCCCAGCTTTGCATTCCTCAAGCCCCGCACATCCTCGCATGATGTGTTCTGCATACAAGTTGAAAAGGTTGGGTGAGAGGATGCAGCCTTGCTGGACGCCTTTCCCAATCTTGAACCAGTCTCCTGTTCCGTGGTCAGTTCTGACTGTGGCTCCTTGGTAGTCTTGACATCTCACCAATAACAACATCCAATTTGCCCTGGCTCATAGATCTTACATTCCAGGTTCCTATGGTGTGTTGATCTTTAGAGCATTGGATTCGTTGTTCACCTCCAGTACCGTCGGCCGCTAGCCTTCCTTTCGGCTTTGAGCTAGCTATAGCTATATATATATTGTATATATATAGATAGATATATAGATATAGATAGATAGATAGATAGATATGGAAGGAATCAATTGATTTCCAATTAGTTTAGTACAATTTGATGTTTTCACGCAGGACTGGAACAAAGACAGTGTTGGCATCCAATAGCCATTAGGAAACTCCATGAATCTCCCCAATCCCTTCCCAGAGCGCCTTGTGGCAGTGAGTCCCACAGTTTAACTGCCCCATGTTGCCTCCCTTTCACTCCCAAGTGCCTTGCTAATGTATTTGGTGCACCATATTTGTGTCAATTGGTAGAAGCGTGACCTCGGTAGAGGTCGTACCTGGCTTTGTTGCCACAGTCCATGAGGTCGGCGATGTCTTCGTAGGAGGTGACGGCGAGTTTGGAGAGGTCTTCCACGTAGGGCCCCATGATGGGGTGCT
Organism: Anolis sagrei; assembly: GCF_037176765.1. Classification (NCBI taxonomy): domain Eukaryota; kingdom Metazoa; phylum Chordata; class Lepidosauria; order Squamata; family Anolidae; genus Anolis; species Anolis sagrei. The sequence goes on from NC_090026.1 coordinate 1,599,946, forward strand.
CCCTCACGCGCAGGTTGCCCCGGCTCTTGGGGTTCAGGAGGTCGCGCACACGCTCGCAGTAGATCTCCATGTAGCTCACCTGGGAGAGAGACGGAGAGAGAGGCAGGTAAGGACATTAACATGGAGCTGGGAGTGCCTGGGAGAGGGGTAGATCAGGCATGGGCCAACTTTGGCCCTCCTCCAGGTGTTTTGGACTTCAACTCCCACAATTCCTAACAGCCGGTAGGCTGTTAGGAATTGTGGGAGTTGAAGTCCAAAACACCTGGAGGAGGGCCAAAGTTGGCCCATGCCTGGGATAGGATGCGTACATGGGAAATGGGGGTCTTACCTCTACAGAGTGGGAGAGGTTGGGAGACTTGTTTTCGTTCACTCGGGCAAAAAGGTCTTCGCAGAGCTGGACAGAGAAAAGCAGGAAGGAACAGGTCAGTCGGGAGGAGGGAAGCGGCGGGGGGGGGGGGAAGCGGGGGCACCCCTCTCCTTGCTCTCCTGCCCTGTCTTTGAGATCAGCCTCCCCCTGATGCGCAGGCCCAGCACCATAGTTGTGTCCCTTGGCCACAGCCGTTCCTTTCTTTACTGTAAGACTGTAGGATCTATATAGCAATATTAAATAACCACTCACAAGCCAGTTCTGCTTTGAAATGGATATATTGCTTGTATCTCTGCAGCAAAGGAAGACACTACTGACTTTTTCCCACCACGCCCTCTGCTGGTTTCAAAATTATAATATATTATAATTATATATTTTATATTACATGCAATATTACTAATAATATTACAGTATAATGGTATAGTACAATATAGTAATATATACTACTAATATTGTGCTATGGTAATAATATAATATATTGTATTTACATATTACTTGTAAGCTGCACTGAGTCCCCTTCAGGGTGAGAAGGGCGGCATAGAACTGTCGTAAATAAACAAATAGTGACCCCCCCCCCACCCTGATGAGGCAATGGTCCCCCAAGAAGCCCCTTTGCGCCCCTCTTTTGTGCCCCACCTGGGGGATGATGCCCTGCTGGTCTGCCTCCTGCTTGCCCATCATGGTGTAGGACTTGCCGGCCCCGGTCTGGCCGTAGGCGAAGATGCAGACGTTGTAGCCCTCGAAAGCGTGGAGCAGCATCTCTTCGCCAATGTCTTTGTAGACCTGCCTCTGGGAGGCAAAGTTGGGGTCCTCCTCCTGGAAGGGAAAGCAAGACGGCGGGCGCCGGGTTCAAGGGATGCTCCTGCTCTATGCAGTCAGGCCACTCTGACCCCAATTTAACCCCCTCATCCTCTGTGTTTGGGGATTCAGAATTCCCTGCCAGAGAGACATCGGCATTGCTTAAGGTGGCTTGCAAGCACACTTCCTGGAAAACTGTGGCGATTTACACACCCCGTGCTCCTTGGTGATGATCCCATGCCTGCCCCTGGTGCAAGGCTCACGTTCAGTTTCTGTTTACACAACTGTGGGCCCTCCATTGTCATCTCTCCAGCTTCACTGTGTGTGGAGGGATATCTTTCATGTGGCAGGGATGTCATGTGACAGAGGAGCAAAAGCAATTCCCCTCATTCCCAAATTGCTGGCCACCTTTTGCTTTGAGAGAATGGGATTTTAGAAAGTTGGAAAAGGAGAGATTGAGACAGGAAGGAAGAGGGGATGGAGGAGGATTTGGAAAAGAAAGATGAAACTCTTTGGTACTCAAAACACTGAGATAAAAGTGGGGGAAAGGCTCTCAGGAGGACTGTATGACCTGGAGAGAGAGAGAGAGAGTGAGAAAGAGAAAGAGAAAGAGAGGGGGGAAAGAAAGAAAGGAAGGTAGGAAGACAGAAAGAAAGGGGGGGGGAGAAAGAAAGAGGAAAAGAAAGAAAGAGAGGAAAAGAAAGAAAGAAAGAAAAAGAAAGAAAGAGGGAGGAAAAGAAAGAAAGAGAGAGAGAGTGAGGGGGAAAGGAAAGAGAGAGAGAGAGGAAAAGAAAGAAAGACAGACAGAAAGAAGGAAAGAAAGAAAGAGAGAGAGGAAAAGAAAGAAAGAAAGAAAGAAGAAAAGGGAAAGAAAGACAGAAAGAAAAAAAGAGGGGAGGGGAGGAAGGAAGGAAGGAAGGAAGGAAAGAAAGAAAGAAAGAAAGAGGAAAAGAAAGAAAGAAAGACAGAAAGAAAGAGAAAGAAAGACAGAAAGAAAGAAAGAAAGAAAGAAAGGAAAAGAAAGAAAGAAAGAAAGAAAGAGGAAAAGAAAGAAAGAAAGACAGAAAGAAAGACAGAAAGAAAGACAGACAGACAGACAGACAGACAGAAGCTGGAAACTGAGAGCTCAGCAGGAAGGAGGGAGAGAGAGGAGGGAATGCATAGAATCCTAGAATCCTAGAATTGGAAGAGACCTCCTGGGCCATCCAGTCCAACCTCATTCTACCAAGAATTAGGAATGTTGCATTCAAATCACCCCCAACAGATGGCCATCCAGCCTCTGTTTCAAAGCTTCCAAAGAAGGAGCCTCCACCACACTCCAGGGCAGAGAGTTCCACTGCTGAACGGCTCTCACAGTCAGGAAGTTCTTCCTTATGTTCAGGTGGAATCTCTTTGCTTTCCTGTTGTTTGGAGCCATTGCTCCATTGCATCCTAATCTCTAGGACAGCAGATAACAAGCCTGCTCCCTCCTCCCTAGGACTTCCTCTCACATGTTTATACATGCACTCATCATGTCTCCTCTCAGCCTTCTCTTCTTCAGGCTAAACATGGCCAACTCCTTAAGCCGCTCCTCACAGGGCTTGTTCTCCAGACCCTTGATCCTTTGAGTCGCCCTCCTCTGGACACATTCCAGCTTGTCAACATCTCCCTTCAATTGCGCTGCCCAGAATTGGACACAATATTCCAGATAAAGTGGTCTAACCAAGGCGGAATAGAGCATGGGGAGCAGGACTTCTCTAGATCTAGACACTGTGCTCCTATTGATGCAGGCCAAAATCCCATTGGCTTTTTTTGCCGCCACATCACATTGTTGGCTCATGTTCCCCTTCCTCCCCATGAGGACTCCAAGATCTTTTTCACACGTCCTGCTCTCGAGCCAGGGGATAAATACCCCCATTCTGTCTCTTTGCATTCTGTTTTTTCTGCCTAAGTTGAGTAAGTGGAGTCTCTTGCATTTGTCCCCGTTGAACTTCATTGTGTGAGTTTTGGCCCTACATCTCTCTAATCTGTCAAGATCGTTTTGAATCCTGCTCCTGTCCTCTGGAGTATTAGCTCTCCCCCCCAACTTGGTCCAGTCTGCAAACTTGATGATCCTGCCTTCTAACCCTTCATCTAAGTCATGAATGAAGATCCTGAGCAGGACCGGGCCCAGCAATGAGCAGAACTGTGAAGAGAGAACAAGAGGACTGAACTTTGCGCATGTTCAAAAAGTTCTGACTACAGAACCAAACTACACATCTCAGTGGTGTGGCTCTTCTTTGCTGGTCACCCGGTGGCTTTGCTTTGCAATACAAAGCTGCGGTGTTTACATCTCATTGCATCTAGAGATCCTAGCTCAGGCCTTGCAGGAGCCTCAACAAAAAGGATGCCTGCAAATGCCATTGGAGAGATCATAGAATCATAGAATCAAAGAGTTGGGAGAGACCTCATGGGCCATCCAGTCCAACCCCATTCTGCCAAGAAGCAGGAATATTGCATTCAAATCACCCCTGACAAATGGCCATCCAGCCTCTGCTTAAAAGCTTCCAAAAAAGGAGCCTCCACCACACTCCGGGGCAGAGAGTTCCACTGCTGAACGGCTCTCACAGTCAGGAAGTTCTTCCTCATGTTCAGATGGAATCTCCTCCCTTGTAGTTTGAAGCCATTGTTCCATTGCGTCCTAGTCTCCAAGGAAGCAGAAAACAAGCTTGCTCCCTCCTCCTCCCTGTGGCTTCCTCTCACATATTTATCCATGGCTATCATATCTCCTCTCAGCCTTCTCTTCTTCAGGCTAAACATGCTCAGCTCCTTAAGCCGCTCTTCATAGGGCTTGTTCTCCAGATCCTTGATCATTTGAGTCGCCCTCCTCTGGACACATTCCAGCTTGTCAATATCTCTCTTGAATTGTGGTGCCCAGAATTGGACACAATATTCCAGATGTGGTCTAACCAAAGCAGAATAGAGCATGGGGAGCATGTCCCTGCTGCTCTTCCAAAAGCCCAAAGGTTGACTTGGAGTGACAACATATTGCTTCTGGTCAGCCAAAATGGCACTGTGACGGCACCTGCGAAGGAGCTCAAATGGCCAGAGGAGCCAAAAACAGGATGGGATGGCGACCTCCCCACCGGATCCTCCAGGATCAGTTCAGGGCCCACGTTATCCCATTGTGAATCCCCCCAAGGGTGTCCCTCCCTCCCTTTGGGCTTTTCTGTCATCAGAGCATTGGCCACGCTTCTCTCCCAGGTTTTTGGGGGGTGGGTTGGCAGCCAGAAACTCACCGAGGTGTGAGACCAGTAGGAATAGTCGAAGGTGAAGCTCTTGAGGGTGTCTTTGGCCTGCTTGGGGTTGGCGATGCCTGCGTAAACAAAGAGAGAAAGCCAGCAAAACAGTCATTGATAGTGCCCCTGTTTTATTTATTTATTTATTTCAAATATTTGTATGAATTTGACGAATTGACACAAAATTTGGACACAAGACACCTAACAGTCCAATGAGTATTCATCACCCTTAAAATTACAACTCCCCCCCCCAAAATCAGCAAAACCGACGTAAAACCCCCCAAAATACACCATATATATATATGTACACACGCACGCACACACACACACACACACGCATACTCATGTACATATACATGCACACATACATACACATGTAGTAGTAGTAGTGCTGGCGTTGGCCTTTAAAGCCCTAAACGGTTCCGACCCAAGCTATCTGACCGCATCTCTGCCTATGAACCCACCAGGACTTTGAGATCTTCCGGGGAGACCCTGCTCTCGATCCCGCCTGCTTCTCAAGCTCGGCTGGCGGGGACGAGAGATAGGGCCTTCTCGGTGGTGGCTCCCCGGCTGTGGAACGCCCTTCCTACGGACATTAGACTAGCACCATCTCTAATGGTATTCCGCAGAAAGGTGAAGACCTGGATGTTTGTGCAGGCGTTTGAGTAATTTAGTGCATTCTGGTAATGGAACATAGGAATGGAACAATGGACGACGAACCTGGACTACGCTTGGATGATGAGAAGATTGGGTACGGTGGTTTCTTGTAATAATTGTGCATTGTAATGGCTTATTGGTAATTTATGGATAATGTGTTAAGTCAATTGTTATATGTTGTATGGAACCACTGCTGTTTCTACTGTTTCTACTGTTTGTGAACCACCATGAGTCGCCTTCGGGCTTGAGATACAGCCGTATAGAAGCAAAGTCAATAATAGTAATTTTATTTATTAGCCCTATATATTTACAAACTTGATGTAACAAATTGTTCAACTGTATGTGTGTATTCATGATATGTGTTGTTTGTAGACTCAACCGCCTGACAAAGGCTCTTGTGAGTCGAAACCGGTTGCAGGTTGGAGTCGACTCGTGTGTAACGAAGGGAATAGGACTACCTATTGTGACTCCTGGAGTCTACTCATATGCAATAAAGAATAGGACATTCATTATCATTCACACGAAGGTTTTGTTTCATACTTCAAGAGAAGAACCAGTTGTTTCTGCTTAATGTGAATGTGGCAGCTCTGTGTTTTGTTGATATGTGTACTTGTAATGTATACATTGAGTTAATTTAGATACTTTCACATTACCACAATCAGTGGGTTTTGGTCTCCACAGTTTTAGGGGAACCCATTTTTCTTTTCAGTGCCTAAGCTTGCCCATGCCAGTACTACAATGCATAGAATCCTAGAATCATAGAATCAAAGAGTTGGAAGAGACCTCCTGGGCCATCAATTCCAACCCCATTCTGCCAAGAAGCAGGAATATTGCATTCAAACCACCCCTGACAGATGGCCATCCAGCCTCTGCTTAAAAGCTTCCAAAGAAGGAGCCTCCACCGCACTCCGGGGCAGAGAGTTCCACTGCTGAACGGCTCTCACAGTCAGGAAGTTCTTCCTAATGTTCAGATGGAATCTCCTCTCTTGTAGTTTGAAGCCATTGTTCCGTGTCCTAGTCTCCAAGGAAGCAGAAAACAAGCTTGCTCCCTCCTCCTCCCTGTGGCTTCCTCTCACATATTTATACATGGCTATCATATCTCCTCTCATCCTTCTCTTCTTCAGGCTAAACATGCCCAGCTCCTTAAGCCGCTCCTCATAGGGCTTGTTCTCCAGACCCTTGATCATTTGAGTTGCCCTCCTCTGGACACATTCCAGCTTAGAGTCAATATCTCTCTTGAATTGTGGTGCCCAGAATTGGACACAATATTCCAGGTGTGCTCTAACCAAAGCAGAATAGAGGGGTAGCATGACTTCCTTAGATCTAGACACTATGCTCCTATTGATGCAGGCCAAAATCCCATTGGCTTTTTTTGCCGCCACATCACATTGTTGGCTCATGTTTAACTTGTTGTCCACGAGGACTCCCAAGATCTTTTTCACACGTACTGCTCTCGAGCCAGGCGTCCCCCATTCTGTATCTTTGCATTTCATTTTTTCTGCCAAAGTGGAGTCTCTTGCATTTGTCCCTGTTGAACTTCATTTTGTTAGTTTTGGCCCATCTCTCTAATCTGTCAAGATCGTTTTGAATCCTGCTCCTGTCCTCTGGACTATTGGCTATCCCTCCCAATTTGGTCCCGTCTGCAAACTTGATGATCCTGCCTTTTAGCCCTTCATCTAAGTCATTAATAAAGATGTTGAACAGGACCGGGCCCAGGACGGAACCCTGCTTGTGGCACTCCACTTGTCACTTCTTTCCAAGATGAAGAGGAAGCCTGAGCCCTGCCAGGCGCACAATGGAGGACCTTCTCACAACCACACCAGAGACACTCCAAGTGGCCGGCTTCTGGACAAAGGACCTTGAGTAGGATGCCAAGTTTGTAACTTTGTTTGTGGTTTTTCTATACATTAGAACTGCATTCTAATTTTGCTTATAACATAAATAAATAAATCTCCATCCTCTGCAAAACACTTTGGTGCGCAGACAACTCGAGGAGTCTGTGATCCAAAGAGGAGAAAACTTCGAGGAACTTTGTGGCGTCCTGGAAAGAAGGAAGGAAGGAAGGAAGGAAGAAGCGGGGAGGCAGAGGCCGTGATGACTTCACTCTGGCCGTCAGGAAAGCATTCCGCGCATAACTCAAATAGCTGTGGCTTTGAAGCTGCCCTCCTTCTCCTCCTCCTCCTCCTCCTCCTCCTTGCCCCCTGCAAGTGGGCAAGAAGAAGGTTTTATTTATTTATTTGTCGTGTCAGAACCACCAGTCTAACAGAACAAAGCAAACAAACAGAAAAATACACAACTTGTAAGTTTGGTAGCTGGTTAAATGTCCTTTGACCAGTCTCTGGCCACTTGGAGTGCTTCTGGTGTTGCTGCAAGAAGGTCCTCCCTTGTGCATCATGTGGAAGAAGGGCTCAGGGTGCATTGCAGTAGGTGGTCAGTGGTTTGCTCTTCTCCACACTCGCATGTCGAGGATTCCACTTTGTGGCCCCATTTCTGAAGGTTGGCTCTGCATCTCGTGGTGCCAGAGCGCAGTCTGTTCAATGCCTTCTAAGTCGCCCAGTCTTCTGTGTGCCCAGGAGGGAGTCTCTCATTTGGTATCAGCCATTGGTTGAGGTGCTGGGTTTGAGCCTGCCATTTTTGGATTCTCGCTTGCTGAGGTGTTCCAGAGAGTGTCTCTGTAGATCTTAGAAAACTATTTCTAGATTTAAGTCGTTGGCGTGCTGGCTGATACCCAAACAGGGGATGAGCTGGAGATGTCTCTGCCTTGGTCCTTTCACTATTGGCTGCTACTTCCCGGCGGATGCCAGGTGGTGCAATATCGGCTAAGCAGTGTAATTTCTCCAGTGTTGTAGGGCGCAGACACCCTGTGATAATGCGGCATGTCTCATTAAGAGCCACATCCACTGTTTTAGTGTGGTGAGATGTGTTCCATACTGTGGGCATGCGTACTCAGCAGCAGAGTAGCACAGCGCAAGGGCAGATGTCTTCACTGTGTCTGGTTGTGATTCCCAGGTTGTGCCAGTCAGCTTTCGTATGATATTGTTTCTGGCACCCACTTTTTGCTTGATGTTCAGGCAGTGCGTCTTGTAGGTCGGAGCACGATCCAGAGTGACTCCCAGGGATTTGGGTGCGCTGCAATGCTCCAGTGGGATTCCTTCCCAAGTGATCTTCAGAGCTCGGGATGCTTCTCTATTCTTGAGACGAAAGGCACATGTCTGTGTTTTAGATGGGTTGGGGATCAGAAGAAGGTGGGAGGAAAGAAGAGGAAAGGCATGGGAAGAAGGAAGGAAACGGAGGGCCTGTGGGCTGCCTGTCCCTAGCCCCCTCCCCAGCGGCCTTGCCTTCCTCCGCTGCAGCACCCCCTGCGACGGCCTCTCAGCTGCTCCGGGGATAAATATAGCCGGGGACCAACAGCTGATGCCTTGCCTACGTAGCAGCTTCAAAACACACAGATACACACAACTGAAAGGAGCAAGGCCGGGACACCGAGATCACGTTAGGGCACCCAGGGCTCCAGGGGGGAGGCCGCGGGAAGATGGGGATTTCGGCCTGGAATTGAGAGAGAAGGGAAGAGCAGGGGGGAGCAACCTAACCTTCCCCCAAATGAGGCTGGACTGATTTGGAAGAGAGCTAAATGACAACAGCAAAGGGCCTTGCGTTGACAACAGCAAGGGCATTCCTGCAGCCCCCCCTCCTGTAATGCATTTCCAGTAAAAGCATTAATAATAATAATAATAATAATAATAATAATAATAATAGCACAGCAGACAAAGAGTCAGTACAAGAAAACTGCACTCCAAACCAGACAGCTGGCACCACAAAGCATTGCATGGGCAGTGGGTTGTTGTAGGTTTTTCAGACTATATGACCTTCCTCCAAATGAGGCTGGACAGATTTGGAAGAGAGCTAAATGACAACAGCAAAGGACCTTGCGTTGACAACAGCAAGGGCATTCCTGCAGCCCCCCCTCCTGTAATGCATTTCCAGTAAAAGCATTAATAATAATAATAATAATAATAATAGCACAGCAGACAAAGAGTCAGTACAAGAAAACTGCACTCCAAACCAGAGTTGACAGCTGGCACCACAAAGCATTGCATGGGCAGTGGGTTGTTGTAGGTTTTTCAGACTATATAACCATGTTCTAGAGGCATTCTCTCTTGATGTTTCGCCTGCATCTATGGCAAGCATCCTCAGAGGCTGCTTGCCATAGATGCAGGCGAAAATGTCAGGAGAGAATGCCTCTAGACCAGTGTTTCCCAACCTGGGGGTCGGGACCCCTGAGGGGTTCGCGAGGGGGTGTCAGAGGGGTCACTGAAGACCATCAGAAAACACAGTATTTTCTCTTGGTCATGGGGGTTCTGTGTAGAAAATTTGGCCCAGTTCTATTGTTGGTGGGGTTCAGAACGCTCTGATTGTAGGTGAACTATAAATCCCACCAACTACAACTCCCAAATGTCAAGGTCTATTTTCCCCAAACTCCACCAGTGTTCATGTATGGGCATATTGAGTATCCGTGTCAAGTTTGGTCCAGATCCATCATTGTTTGAGTCCACAGTGCTCTCTGGATGTAGGTGAACTACAATTCCCAAACTCAAGGTCAATAGCCACCAAACCCTTCCAGTATTTTCTGTTGGCCGTGGGAGTTCTGTGTGCCACGTTTGTTTCAATTCTATTGTCAGTGGAGATCAGAATGCTCTTTGATTGTAGGTGAACTATAAATCCTAGAAACTACAACTCCCAAATTACAAAATCAATCCGCTCCCAAGCCCACCAATATTCAAATGTGAGCGTATTGGGTATTTGTGTCAAATTTGGTCCAGTGAATGAAAATACATCATGCATTTCAGATATTTACATGACGTTTCATAAAAGTAGCAAAATGACAATAATTTTATGGTTGGGGGTCACCACAACCTGAGGAACTGTATTAAGGGGTCGTGGGATTGGAAAGGTTGAGAACCACTGCTCTAGACCATGGCCATATAGCCCGAAAAACCTGCAACAACCCAGTGATTCCGGCCATGAAAGCCTTCGACAATACATTGCATGGGCAGTTCCTGGACAAAATGGAAGGAAAAGTTGGCAAGGAGAAGACCTGGTGATGGCTCACGAATGGAACCCTGAAGAAGGAGGCAGAAGAAGGCCTGGGTCTTGAAGCCCAGGAGCAAGACATCAGAACATCATTTGAAAATACATCACACAGTCCTAGACGCTTGGGAAGGGTTCAACTTGTGATTTTGTGATACAAAATCCAGCATAGAGATCTCCTTTGCTGTGACATACTGTGCTTTTGTGTCAGAATAATAATAATAATAATAATAATAATAATAATAATAATAATAATAATAGCCCAGGAGAAAACCATCCGAACAAGTGCCATTAAGGTCAGGACTGAAAAATCAGTGGATGACCCAAAATGCAGACTGTGCAAGGAAGCTGAGGAAACCATGGACCACCTCCTCAGCTGTGGGAAGAAAACTGCACAGACGGACTACAAACAGAGGCACAACTCTGTGGCCCAGACGATTCACTGGAACTTATGTCACAAGTACCAGGAGTAAAGAATTCGTGGGATCATAAACCCGCAACGGTCGTGGAAAATGAACACGCAAAAATACTGTGGGACTTTCAAATCCAGGCTGACAAAGTTTTGGAACACAACACGCCAGACATCACGATTGTGGAAAAGAAAAAAGTTTGGATGATTGATGTTGCCATTCCAGGTGACAGACGCATTGAGGAAAAACAACAGGAGAAACTCAGCCGCTATCAAGACCTCAAAATTGGGCTTGCCAAGAAACTCACTGGGAAAGGCAGCCTTGCTTTGCTAGAGATGGATGTCACTTAGAAAAGAGAAAGTCCCCTGGCTAATCTGACTCCATTGAGGAAGCCACTGTCATGAAGAAAGGGATCCCTTGGAAGTCCCTCTTTGAGAGGCCTTTAGGAGTTGACGGTGATTGACAGCACATCAAGGAAGCCAGTGTTTCCAAGAGTTGAGCTGGACTGTGCCGGCCAAGGGGGCTCCTTGGGGTCTCCATTGAGAGGGTTGCCAAACTTCATCCGTCCCTCCAGGTGTTTTGGACTTCAACTCCCACAATTCCAGAGCCCACCTGATAGCCCATGGTTTATTTCTCGTGTCAGGGCAGCCAGTCAAATATATTACATTTCTAACAGAACAAAGCAAACAAACAGAGAAAATACAAAATGTGTGAGTTTGGTAGTTGATTAAATGTCCTTTGACCAGTGTCTGGCCCCTTGGAGTGCTTCCGGTGTTGCCGCAAGAAGGTCCTCCTTTGTGCATGTGGCAGGGCTCAGGGTGCATTGCAGCAGGTGGTCAGTGGTTGGCTCTTCTCCGCACTCGCATATCAAGGATTCCATTTTGTGGCCCCATTTCTCGTGGTGCCAGAGCGCAGTCTGTTCAGCGCCTTCCAAGTCGCCCAGTCCTCTGTGTGCCCAGGGGGGAGTCTCTCATTGGGTATCAGCCATTGGGTTTGAGCCTGCCACTTTTGGACTCTCGCTTGCTGAGGTGTTCCAGCGAGTGTCTCTGTAGATCTTAGAAAACTATGTCTGGATTTAAGTCGTTGACGTGCTGGCTGAGACCCAAACAAGGGATGAGCTGGAGATGTCTCTGCCTTGGTCCTTTCACTACTGGCTGCCACTTCCCGGCGGATGACAGGTGGTGCGATACTGGCTAGACAGTGTAATTTCTCCAGTGGTGTAGGGTGCAGACACCCAGTCATAAAGCGGTATGTCTCATTAAGAGCCACATCCACTGTTTGAGCGTGGTGAAATGTGTTCCATACTGGGCATGCGTACTCAGCAGCGAAGTAGCATAGCGCAAGAGCAGATGTCTTCACTGTATCTGGTTGTGATCCCCAGGTTGTGCCAGTCAGCTTTCGTGTGATATTGTTTCTAGCACCCACTTTTTGCTTGATGTTCAGGGAGTGCTTCTTGTAGGTCAGAGCACGGTCCAGAGTGACTCCCTGAGTCCAAATTGGCACGACTGATGACAGATCAACTGGCATGGACAGCTGTAAAGACAAGGTATGTGGGTGCGCTGCAATGCTCCAGTGGGATTCCTTCCCAGGTGATCTTCAGAGCTCGGGATGCTTCTCTGTTCTTGAGATGAAAGGCACATGTCTGTGTTTTAGATGGGTTGGGGATCAGCTGGTTTTCCCTGTAATAGGCAGTAAGAGCACCTAGAGCTTTGGAGAGCTTCTGTTCTACCATCTCAAAGCTCCCTGCTTGAGCAGTAATGGCACGATCATCAGCATAGATGAAGCTCTTTGTCCCTTCTGGCAGTGATGGTCATGTGTGTAGATGTTGAACATGGATGGAGCAAGCACGTTCCCCTGAGGCAGGCCGTTCTTCTGTTTCCGCCATCTGCTTCTCTGGCCCTGGAACTCAACAAAAAAGCTCCTGTTGTGTAGCAGGTTTCCTCTGAGGCGGGTGAGGTGGTAGCCCATGGTGACAAGCAGGGAAAGAGGAGGGCTGCCTTGGATGCAGATTGGCTCCCTCAAAGAAGCCATGGCTGCCCTGAGTCCTCGAGACCTGAGCATGGGCTCTGGATGACCCGAGAGCCTTGGAGATCACTGAGCGGGCCTGAGTCCAAATCGGCACGACCGATGACAGATCAACTGGCATGGACAGCTGTAAAGACAAGGTCTTTTTCACTGAGTCTTTCCAAATGTCAGTCAAGAGATGGATGTCAATTGGAAAAGAGAAATCTTCCTGAACAAGATTTCCAGCCTCCTGGCATTTTTTCTTCTTCTGCAGAAACTTGAATGGGGACCTTGGCTTTTGTTGGCTTGGGCCCAAAATCCCTCTGGCATGGCACACACACACATGCAAAAAGAATTCTTTTCTCTGCAATTTGAACCAAAATTGCAGGACTCTGCTCATGTAAAGAGGGCTCCACCCTGCAGCTTGGTTTCAAAGTCCTGGGAATTCCCAGGAGAAAGCAATGCTTCCCCCTTCCCCCTTTTTTTTCTTTGTCGTGTCAGGAACGACAAGAATCATAGAATCATAGAATCAAAGAGTTGGAAGAGACCTCCTGGGCCATCCAGTCCAACCCCATTCTGCCAAGAAGCAGGAATATTGCATTCAAATCACCCCTGACAGATGGCCATCCAGCCTCTGCTTAAAAGCTTCCAAAGAAGGAGCCTCCACCACACTCCCTCCGGGGCAGAGAGTTCCACTGCTGAACGGCTCTCACAGTCAGGAACTTCTTCCTAATGTTCAGATGGAATCTCCTCTCTTGTAGTTTGAAGCCATTGTTCCATTGCGTCCTAGTCTCCAAGAAAGCAGAAAACAAGCTTGCTCCCTCCTCCTCCCTGTGGCGTCCTCTCACATATTGATACATGGCTCTCATCATGTCTCCTCTCAGCCTTCTCTTCTTCAGGCTAAACATGCCCAGTTCCCTAAGCCGCTCCTCATAGGGCTTGTTCTCCAGACCCTTGATCATTTTAGTCGCCCTCCTCTGGACACATTCCAGCTTAGAGTCAACATCTCTCTTGAATTGTGGTGCCCAGAATTGGACACAATATTCCAGATGTGGTCTAACCAAAGCGGAATAGAGCATGGGGAGCATGACTTCCTTAGATCTAGACACTAGGCTCCTATTGATGCAGGCCAAAATCCCATTGGCTTTTTTTGCCGCCACATCACATTCCTGGCTCATGTTTAACTTGTTGTCCACGAGGACTCCAAGATCCTTTTCACACGTACTGCTCTCGAGCCAGGCGTCCCCCATTCTGTATCTTTGCATTTCATTTTTTCTGCCAAAGTGGAGTCTCTTGCATTTGTCACTGTTGAACTTCATTTTGTTAGTTTTGGCCCTTCATCTCTCTATTCTGTCATTACAGTTTTGAATCCTGCTCCTGTCCTCTGGAGTATTGGCTCTCCCTCCCAATTTGGTGTCGTCTGCAAACTGCAAGTTGCTTCTGGTGTGAGATAATTGGCCTTCTGCAAGGACATTGCCCAGGGGACGCCTGGATGATTTTGATGTTTTCATCATCCTTTTGGGAAGCTTCTCTCATGTCCTGGAAATGAGAAATTGTTGTTTCCATTTGATGTTATGTCTGTTATAACAGGCTGTGTTTTTTTATTTAAATTTAGTTGTTAAGTCATAATTCGTGTTTATATGTTTATTTTGTTAGTATGGATGTATTGATGTTGTATTCGGGCATTGAATGTTTGCCTTTTAGGTTTGGAATCTGCCCTGAATCCCTTTGGGGAGATAGAGCGGAATATAAATAAAGTATTATTATTATTATTATTATTATTATTATTATTATTATTATTATTTATTATTATTATTATTATTATTATTATTATTATTATTATTGTTGTTGACACAAAAGCATAGTATGTCACAGCAAAGGAGATCTCATAGAATCCTAGAATCCTAGAGTTGGAAGAGACCTCCTGGGCCCTCATCCAGTCCAACCCCATTCTGCCAAGAAGCAGGAATATTGCATTCAAAGCACCCCTGACAGATGGCCATCCAGCCTCTGTTTAAAAGCTTCCAAAGAAGGAGCCTCCACTACACTCCGGGGCAGAGAGTTCCACTGCTGAACGGCTCTCACAGTCAGGACGTTCTTCCTCATGTTCAGATGGAATCTCCTCTCTTGTAGTTTGAAGCCATTATTCTATGCTGGATTTCGTATCACAAAATCACAAGTTCAACCCTTCCCAAGTGTCTAGGACTGTGTGATGTATTTTTGAATGATGCGCGCAGATCCAAGTCAGGTGGCCTTTTGCAGGTGACAGGTCATGATTTTGTCAATGTTCATTGTTTCCAAATGCCGGCTGAGATCTTTTCGCATGGCACCCAGTGTGCTGATGACGACCTGGACTGGTTGATGCCACCAGAGCCTTTGCAGTTCAGTTTTGAGGTCTTGATAGCGGCTGAGTTTCTCCTGTTGTTTTTCCTCAATGCGACTCTCACCTGGAATGGCGACATCCATAATCCAAACTTTTTTCTTTTTCACAATCATGATTTCTGGCGTACTGTGTTCCAAAACTTTGTCAGTCTGAATTCGAAAGTCCCACCGTATTTTTGCATACTTATTTTCCATGACCTTTGCAGGTTTATGATCCCTTCATCAGTTCTTTACTCTTGGCATGTGGACCTTGTGACATAAGTTCCAGTGACTCATCTGGGCCACAGAGTTGTGCCTCTGTTTGTAGTCTGTCTGTGTGATTTTCTTGCAGGAGCTGAGGAGAGGATCCATGGTTTCATCCACTTCCTTGCACAGTCTGCATTTTGGGTCATCCGCTGATTTTTCGATCCTGGCCTTAATGGCCTTGGTTCTGATGGCTTGCTCCTGGACCGCAAGAACCAGGCCTTCTTTTCTCTCCTTCTTCAGGGTCCCATTCATGAGTCATCACCAGGTCTTCTCCTTATCAGCTTTTCCTTCAATTTTGTCCAGGAACTGCCCATGCAAGGCTTTGTGGTGCCAGCTGTCAGCTCTGGTTTGGAGTGCAGTTTTCTTGTACTGACTCTTTGTCTGCTGTGCTTTGAGAAATTTCCGATTATTGACTTCAGTTAAAGCAGGTTCTTGGCTTTCCTTGACATCTTCTGCCAGGGCATCATGTTTTTCTTCTTCGACTGCTTGTTTGACTTGTAAGAGTCCTCTACCACCAGACTTTCTAGGCAGACAGAGCCGGTCAACATCACTGCGAGGATGTAATGAATTATGAGTTTTCTTGGTTTTTATTGTTGTTGTTATTATTATTATTATTATTATTATTATTATCATCAGTATTATTTGATGATACACAACAAGATTAGTTCACAGCAAACGAGACCACTCTGCTGGCTTTTGTATTTGATCCCATGTCGAACCATTCCCAAGCTTCTTGCTTCTGCGTGATGTATCAGCGAACAATGTGTGCAGATCCAAGTAGGATGGCCTTTTGCAGCTGACAGATGGTAATTTTGTCAGCACTGATTGGATTTAAGTGCAGGCCAAGGTCTTGAAGCACTGCACCCAGTGTGCCAATTACCTTATAATCATAGAATCCTAGAATCAAAGAGTTGGAAGAGACCTCATGGGCCATCCAGTCCAACCCCATTCTGCCAAGAAGCAGGAATATTGCATTCAAATCACCCCCGACAGATGGCCATCCAGCCCCTGTTTAAAATCTTCCAAAGAAGGAGCCTCCACCACACTCCGGGGCAGAGAGTTCCACTGCTGAATGGCTCTCACAGTCAGGAAGTTCTTCCTCATGTTCAGATGGAATCCCTCTCTTGTAGTTTGAAGCCATTGTTCCATTGCGTCCTAGTCTCCAGGGAAGCTTGCTCCCTCCTCCTCCCTGTGGCTTCCTCTCACATATTTATCCATGGCTATCATGTCTCCTCTCAGCCTTCCCTTCTTCAGGCTAAACATGCCCAGCTCCTTAAACCGCTCCTCATAGGGCTTGTTCTCCAGACCCTTGATCATTTTAGTTGCCCTCCTCTGGACACATTCCAGCTTGTGCCAGTCTTGGCAGTTCGATCTTTAAATCTTTGTATTGTGTCAGCTTTTCCAGTTGCTTCTCTTCAATCCTGCTGTCACCTGGGATTGCAACATCGACGATCCATACTTTGTTTTTTAACACGATTGTGAGGTCAGGAGTGTTGTGCTCCAGAACTCTGTCTGTCTGAATCCGGAAGTTCCAGAGTAGCTTGATGTGCTCGTTTTCTGTAACTTTTTCCGGCTTGTGACCCCACCAGTTCTTTGTGGCAGGCAGATGGTGTTTGTGGCACAAGTTCCAATGGATCACCTGAGCAACGGTGTTGTGCCTCTGCTTGGAGTCTGTCTGCACAGACTGCAATCTTCTTGCAGCAGCTGAGGATATAATCCATCGTTTCGTTTGCTTCCTTACAGAAGCAAAACTTGTTGTTGTTGTTGTTGTTGTTGTTGTTGTTATTCCTCTGCTTTATCTACCCAAAGTGGACTTAAAGATGGCCCCGACAGCCTCTAATTAAAAGTCCAAAAAGACCCTCTTCCCCATCCTCTGGAAGTTCTCCCTTGCAGCGTTTTGGCAAAAGGGATCAGATCCGGTGTGGGGTTTGTGTCCCTTCAAGTTGACCTATTGGGGACCCATGCATTCCAGAAGATTTTTCTCAGGCAAGGACAAAAGTCCTGCTAAACCCTTAACAAAACTCATCCCAAAGTTGCTGTGGTGGGATTGGCTGGCGGTTCTCCTGGCTGCTTTGGAGAGGAAAGCGGCAGGTAAAACATGGCAGAGGAAGGAATGCCAGCGAGGGAGGGGTCCGACAGGCTGGTGGGGGGCCGCCCAGGCCTTATCCAAACAGGCTGGGAAAACATCTTTTGGGGCTCATCTAAGTTGAATTAATCCTGACGCCACCGGGATGGAAGGAGGGAGAGGGACACACGGAGGCCGGCTTTCCGGCTGGGGGGGAAAGCCCCCCCCCCCAGAAGCCCCCTCTCCTTCAAAGCAAATGAAAGCTGGCGGATTTGTTGCAGCTTCCATGGGTCCAGAAACCAGTCTCTTGCTGGAAATACCAAAGATTTGCAAGGCTTGGAAAGGCTGCTATATTTTGTTGTGTTTCTCTCAAAATTGGGCCCCGAGCCTGCAAGGAAAGTGATCTCAGGGGAAAGGGACACACACAAAATTGTGTCAAGGCTTTTGTGCTGCAAATGGCATACTAGGACCGGTACCATTTAATACCCAGCAAGACGCTGGATGTTGTAGTCCGGTGTGTTGGGGAAGGATGGACCTCACAATCTCTGAGAACATGGCCATATAGCCCAAAAAACCTACAACAACCCAGACATGGGTAAACTTCAGCCCTCCAGGTGTAATAATAACAATAATAATAATAATAATAATAATAATAATAATAATAATATTGTCGAAGGCTTTCATGGCCGGAATCACTAGGTTGCTGTAAATTTTTTCAGGCTATTTGGCCATGTTCTAGAGGCATTCTCTCCTGACGTTTTGCCTGCATCTATAGCAAGCATCCCCAGAGGTAGTGAGGTCTGTTCGAACTAGGAAAAAGGGTTTATATATCTGTGGAATGACCAGGGTGGGACAAAGGACTCTTGTCTGTTGGAGCTAGGTGTGAATGTCTCAACTGACCACCTTGATTAGCATACATGGCCATATAGGCCGAAAAAAACTTACAGCAACCTAATAATAATAATAATAATAATAATAATAATAATAATCTTTATTTATACCCTGCCACCATCTCCCCAATGGGGACTCAGAGCGGCTTACATGGGGCCAAGCCCGGACAACATGTTACAGCAAAATAAAACCAGAACATAAACGACATGCAACAACATCAAAATTACATAGAAAAAAAAAGTATAAACACAGTAACCAAGTAACATTCCAATAAACACATGTTATGGG
The DNA here is from genome assembly GCF_037176765.1 of Anolis sagrei. Lineage (NCBI taxonomy): Eukaryota > Metazoa > Chordata > Lepidosauria > Squamata > Anolidae > Anolis > Anolis sagrei. The sequence continues at coordinate 1,618,399 of NC_090026.1, forward strand.
CTTCAACTGCCACAATTCCTAACAGCCTACACAGCATAGTTTTTGAGTCTCTTCCTGCTAAGGTTGACATTTTGCACCCGCAAAGGACCCCGGAAAGTAAACTGGATCCCAAGCATGTAGTTTGGCTTCAAAGGACAGAGGGAGGGAAGGAACCGAAACAGGGACTTACAGGTGGTGTTTCCCTGCATCTGAATGACGCACTTGGCCTCCCGGCTGATCTCGCGGGCGTTGAAGGGGCGCACCCGCACGGCCACTTTGACGGAGGCGCCGGCCATTTTGAGGGCTCCTCCTTCGGCTCACCTGGAAGGAAGAAAGGGAAAATCAAGGATGTGTCACACGCAAGCAGCCCCCTGTGCCCCCACCCCTGGTGAAACAGGTCACCCCGCTTCTGGCCATGCGGCTTCTAGACCAAACCCCACTGAAAGCAGTCCATCCCACTCCCTGGAATCAAAACTGCAGTTGCTTAACATCTTTTTTTTCCTTCTCAAAATGTGCCATTAGTCACCCTGATATCTCACTTTTCTGGAGAGACACCCAAGGCAGGGATGAATATACTGACCACGTCCTCCAGAACCCATGCGCCTCAAAGGAAACTCTGGCATTCTCACCAGGAAACACACACACAGCTTGAAACTCCACACTCCTCAGCTTGGCACAAATGCGCTGATACATTGACTTGCAAGGTTAATTTGTTCTGTGACGGAGCTCGTAACTCAAGTTGCTCTTATGTCAAATCAGACACCCCACTTAAATGACTTAAAATGCTGTTAATCCATTCCAGCCCCCCAAAAACACCACCACAAGGGAAGGGGAAGGGGAGAGGAGGAGAAGGAAGGAGAAGGGGAAGGGGAGAGGAGAAGAAGGAAGGGGAAGAGAAAGGGAAAGGGAAGAGGAGGGAAGGGGAAAGAAGGAAGGGGAAGGGGAAGAGAAAGGAAAAGGGAAGAGAAGGGGAAGGGCAAGAGGAGAGGAAAAGAAGGAAGGGGAAGGGGAGAGAAGAGAAAAGGGATGGGGAAGGGAAGAGAAGAGAAAAGAGAAGAAGAAAGGGGAAGAAGAGAGAAGAGAAAAAGGATAGGGAAGGGGAGAGAAGAGAAGAAGAAAGGGAAAGGAGAGAGAAGAGAAGAAGGGGAGAGAAGAGAAGAGAAGAAGAAAGGGGAAGGAGAAGGAGAGAGAAGAGAAAAAGGATGGGGAAGGGGAGAGAAGAGAAGAGAAGAGAAGAAGAAAGGGAAAGGAGAGAGAAGAAGGGGAGAGAAGAGAAGAGAAGAAGAAAGGGGAAGGAGAAGGAGAGAGAAGAGAAAAAGGATAGGGAAGGGGAGAGAAGAGAAGAGAAGAGAAGAAGAAAGGGAAAGGAGAGAGAAGAGAAGAAGGGGAGAGAAGAGAAGAGAAGAAGAAAGGGGAAGGAGAAGGAGAGAGAAGAGAAAAAGGATGGGGAAGGGGAGAGAAGAGAAGAGGAAAGGGGAAGGAGAAGGAGAGAGAAGAGAAAAAGGATGAGGAAGGGGAAGGGGAGAGAAGAGAAGAGGAGAAGAAAGGGGAAGGAGAAGAGGAAGGGGCCATGAAAGTTATATGTGCCAAGTTTGGTTCAACTCCATCGTTGGTGGAGCTCTTTGATTGTAGGTGAACTATAAATCCCAGCAACCACAACTCCCAGATGACAAAATGCACCCCCCACAACCCAGCAGTATTCAAATTTGGATATAGCGGGTATTTGTGCCAAATTTGGTCCAGTGAATAAAGATACATCCAGCATATCAGATATTTACATGACGATTCATAACAGTAGCAAAATTACAGTTACGTAGTAGCAACAAAAATAATTTTATGGTTGAGGATCATTTCCACATGAAGAACTGTAATAAGGGGTTGTGGCATTAGGAAGGTTGAGAATCACTGCGCTGGAGAGAACAACTATTCCTGCAGGAATGATCTGTTCTGCTCTGAGACTTCAAACAAGGCGTAAGAGTTGGGTGGCATCCAGGGCAGAAGTGCAGTGGCATCCCAGGCTGGCAAAACAGAAGGTGTGTCTTTGAAGTTCATGCAAACACCTCTCAAAAGGCCTCCAAGGGCAGCGCGGAGGAGCCCAAACCGGCCCCGCAAAACAGCTCTCCATGCCACCGCCTGGAAATTCCTCACAGGTTTACAGCAGGTTTTTCAACACAAGTTAATCAGGAAGATGGAAAGGTTGACAGCTTAGAGGAAGGCACAAACTTCCTGTTTCTAAGCAAGAGGAGAGATCCCTTGGAAGGGATCCCCAAAGGCCATCTAGCCCAACAGCAGACAGCTCCCACCAGAACATCCCAATGATCTCCAGAGCATTCCTAATGGCAGGAAATGCTATCCCATCCCAGCATCGCTCACAGCAAGACTCTTGTTCTTCCTTGAGTGTTAGCAGCCCTCAAAGAGAGAGCCATGCCAGTCTGTGTCAACATTAAAAGAAGCCCAAAGGAACCCTGGAGCACCCCCGAGACTCAATGGGAATAGAATCCTAGAATCCTAGAGTTGGAAGAGACCTCATGGGCCATGCAGTCCAACCCCATTCTGCCAAGAAGCAGGACAATTGCATTCAAATCACCCCTGACAGATGGCCATCCAGCCTCTGCTTAAAAGCTTCCAAAGAAGGAGCCTCCACCACACTCCGGGGCAGAGAGTTCCACTGCTGAACAGCTCTCACAGTCAGGAAGTTCTTCCTCATGTTCAGATGGAATCTCCTCTCTTGTTGTTTGAAGCCATTGCTCCCTTGCATCCTAGTCTCTCTCCAGGGAAGCAGAAAACAAGCTTGCTCCCTCCTCCCTATGACCTCCTCTCACGTATTTATACATGGCTCTCATCATATCTCCTCTCAGCCTTCTCTTCTTCAGGCTAAACATGCCCAGCTCCTTAAGCCGCTCCTCATAGGGCTTGTTCTCCAGACCCTTGATCCTTTGAGTCGTCCTCCTCTGGACACATTCCAGCTTAGAGTCAATATCTCTCTTGAATTGTGGTGCCCAGAACTGGACACAATATTCCAGGTGTGGTCTAACCAAAGCAGAAGAGCATGGGGAGCAGGACTTCTCTAGATCTAGGCTCCTATTGATGCAGAGCATTCCTAATGGCAGGAAATACCATCCCATCCCAGCATCGCTCACAGCAAGAAAGTACTCTTGTTCTTCCTTAACTGAAAGAGAGAGCCATGCCAGTCTGTGTCAACACTAAAAGAAGCCCAAAGGAACCCTGAAGCATCTCCAAGACTCAATGGAAATATTTCATGGACTCCCAACCAACTGCCATCAGATGCCTGGAGTTCATTCCAAATATGACTGGAGTTTTATCCTGTCCACCTTAAAAAAAAAATACAGTGTTCCCTCGCTACTTCGCGGTTCGCTTTTAGCAAACTTGCTGTTTCACGGTTTTTTAAAAATATTAATTTATTAGCTTTCCCCTGCCACACCTTGCTGTGCCTCAATCTGTGTATATGTGTTTTTGTGTTTGTTTATATGTGTGTGTGTGTGTTTATGTGTGTGTATATATTTGTGTATATGTATGTTTGCGTATATATGTGTGTGTGTATTTGTGTGTTTATATGTGTACATGCATATTGTGTATATGTATGTGCTAGTCTATATGCATATTTGTGTGTATGTGTGTATGTGTGTGTGCATGTGTATATGTGTGTATATATGTATATTTCTGTGTTTCTGCATCCTAGAGAAGGGAATGATGCTGGGGAAAGTGGAAGGCAAAAGGAAGAGGGGCTAACCAAGGGCAAGATGGATGGATGGCATCCTTGAAGTGACTGGACTGACCTTGAAGGAGCTGGGGGTGGTGACGGCCGACAGGGAGCTCTGGCGTGGGCTGGTCCATGAGGTCATGAAGAGTCGGAGACGACTGAACGAATAAACAATGCATATATTTATGTCTGTGTATGAATGTGTGCATTTGTATATGTGTGTATATGTATATATGGTGTATTTTGGGGGTTTTCAAAACTGTTCCGCTGGGGTTTCTGTGTGTGTGTGTGTGTGTGTGTTTTGTTTTTTTAGGGGTGATGGACACTCGTTGGACTGTTAGGTGTCTTGTGTCCAAATTTCGTGTCAATTTGTCCACTGTGTTTTGCGTTATGTTAATCCCACAAACTAACATTACATTTTTATTTATATAGAAAATATATATTGCAGTATTTTCGCTGTTTCGCGGGTTTTTGCCACCGCTGCTCTCCGAAGCACTTTCCCGCCTCAGTGCTCCCTCCCTCCAGCCTTAAAGGGCCTTTCCTTCACTTTATTTTAAATTTATAAAGACTTAAAATACTGTATAACTACTAAAATAGTAGTAAAAACATCTACTTCAGAAAAACATCTATTTCGGCTTCATCGACTATTCTAAAGCCTTTGACTGTGTGGATCATAATAAATGGTGGCAAGTTCTTGGTGGGATGGGCATCCCAAGCCCCCTTCCCTCTCTCCTGACAAGGAATCTGTACAAGGACCAAGGAGCCACAGTCAGAACTGACCACGGAACAGGAGACGGGTTCCAGATTGGGAAAGGCGTCCGGCAAGGCTGCATCCTCTCACCCAACCTTTGTAACTTGTATGCAGAACACATCATGCGAGGATGTGCGGGGCTGGATGAATGCAAAGCTGGGGTGAAAATGGCTGGAAGAAACATTAACAACCTCAGATATGCAGATGACACCACTCTGATGGCCGAAAGCGAGGAGGAGCTGAGGAGCCTTCTCATCAAGGTGGAAGAAGAAAGCGCAAAAGCCGGGTTGCAGATAAACGTCAAAAAAACCAAGATTATGGCAACAAGAATGAAAATAGAGGGAGAAAACGTGGAGGCCGTGACAGGGTTTGTATTTCTAGGTGGGAAGATGAGTGCAGATGCAGACTGTGGCCAGGAAATCAGGAGACGCTTACTTCTTGGGAGGAGAGCAATGTCCAGTCTCGATAGAATAGTAAAGAGTAGAGACATCAGACTGGCAACCAAGATCCATTGTCTAGTCAAAGCCATGGCATTCCCTGTAGTCACCTACGGATGTGAGAGCTGGACCTTCGGGAAGGCTGAGCCAAGGAAGAGAGATGCTTTTGAGCTGTGGTGTTGGAGGAAAGTGCTGAGAGTGCCTTGGACTGCGAGAAGATCCAACCAGTCCATCCTCCAGGAAAGAAAGCCCGACTAAAGCTCACTGGAGGGAAGGAGACTAGAGACAAAGCGGAAGTCCTTTGAATGCCACATCATGAGGAGACAGCAAAGCCTAGAGAAGGGAATGATGCTGGGGAAAGTGGAAGGCAAGAGGGGCCAACCAAGAGCAAGATGGATGGATGGCATCCTTGAAGGAACTGGACTGACCTTGAAGGAGCTCGGGGTGGTGACAGCCGACAGGGAGCTCTGGCGTGGGATGGTCCATGAGGTCACGAAGAGTCGGAGACGACTGAACAAATGAACAAGGTAAAGAATCCCTTGATTATTAGTTACTAAATCAACCAGATGAGTAAATGCATTGCAGTTCCATAGCACAGAAAGTAGTATCCTTTTTTTTGCAGACAACTTTTTCAGTGCTCACCGCAGCTCTTTCATTTTCAGTGAAATAACTCCAAACATGGAATTTGCTCTGTTTCTTGACCACAATCGGCACGCACACGTTTGCATGGAATTACTCACTTCAGTCTCACGACCACTTTCTTCTTTGGGTTTGTTTCCTTAGCGTTTCCTTTGGTTTAGAGCAGACGGGCGTTTCATGTTTTTGCAACGGAGGGAGGCTTTCCTGCTCGCTGCCTCTGCCGCAGAGATCCGCTTTCTCCACTGAATCCCCTCCGGGTGAAATCAGACTCTTCTGGTAGTGGACACACTCTTTCTTCCCTTGACCGGGAACAACTGTATTTTGCTGCTTTGTTTGAAGGGAACGGGAGGCAGCTTGACAGCCGGTGTTGGGTTTCACCTTCCTGGGTGACCTGTCAGCTTGGCATCCGCTGTGTTTATCTCCAAGGACCGGCGCATGCTTGGCCCAAGCTGAAAACACGGCCTTCCCTCCATTGTGAAAATGGCAGGCCATCCCTCCCTCTCCTTCCGGACAGTCTGTGCAAAGCGCTTCCAGCAATGGTGTGTTCCTCCACACAACACTCAAGAGGCCAGGACTGCCCAGCAAATCTTGCATTGTCAAAGGCTTTCATGGCCGGAATCACTGAGTTGTTGTAGGTTTTTTCGGGCTATATGGCCATGGTCTAGAGGCATTCTCTCCTGACGTTTCACCTGCATCTATGGCAAGCATCCTCAGAGGTTGGGAGGTCTGTTGGAACGAGGAAAAAGGGTTTATATATCTGTGGAAAGACCAGGGTGGGACAAAGGACTCTTGTCTGCTGGAGCTAGGGGTGAGTGTTTCTACTGACCACCATGATTAGCACTTGATGGCCTGGCTGTGCCTGGAGCAAACTTTTGTTGAGAGGTGATTAGATGTCCTTTTTGTTTCCTCTCTGTTGTTGTGCTGTTGTAATTTAAGAGTTTTTTTGATACTGGTAGCCAGATTTTGTTCATTTCCATGGTTTCCTCCTTTCTGTTGAAATGTCCACATTGTCACAACCACCATGTCAGACTACACAGAGAAGCCATTGAAATCCACAAGAAGCATGTGGACAGGAGGCATGAGAGGCTGAGAAGAGGCATGGTGAGGGCCATGGGTAGATATGTGAGAGGAAGTCCTAGGGAGGAGGAGCAGGTTTGTTTTCTGCTGCCCTGGAGATTAGGACGCAATGAAACAATGACTTCAACTACAGGAAAGCAAGGAGAACATGAGAAAGAACTTCCTAATGGTGAGAACTGTTCAGCAGTGGAACTCTCCGCCCCAGAGTGTGGTGGAGGGCTCCTTCTTTGGAGGCTTTGAAACAGAGGCTGGGTGGCCATCTGTCAGGGGTGCTTTGAAGGTGATTTTCCTGCTTCTTGGTGGAATGGGGTTGGACTGGGTGGCCCACCAGGTCTCTTCTAACTAGAATTGTAGGAGCCTATGATTTTGTGGCCAGATTTGTTCAGAAGTTCCTTTGAGGCTAAGAGAGTGTGACACTCCACGGCCAAAGAAAGGGCATTCGAACCCTGGCCTCCTAGTCCAGTGCTCCATTATCTCACGCTGTGGGCTCCTAATTATTTGTTTGTTGCTGTCATCACGTGCATTCAAGGTATGGCCATCCAATCAGAGGTTTTCCTCAGCCATTCACAGATTAATAGAGGTGGAAGAGATCCCAAGAGTCACCCAATTCGAGCCCTCCTGATAGACGGCCATCCACCTCTGCATAAAAAACCTTGAGAGATGGGGACTCCACCACTTTATGACTCTGACCAAGGAACAATATCCTATTCCGACCCTTTACGAAGCGCCATACCCACATGACCCTCTCCTGGCAGACTCCGATCCCAAGGACATCAAAGGAACTCCGGAGATAGCAAAGTCAGGGAGGCTTGCTCACATGACGCCTGACGACAGCGAAAAAGGGATTATTTTTAGGCAAGAGAGCCGTTCCTCAGCAACCAAGAGCAAGAGGGAGATGAAACACACCAGATGGACAGCGACGCCTCACCTCGGGGGCCTACCGGCTGTTAGGAATTGTGGGAGTTGAAGTCCAAAACACCTGGAGGGAGGGCCCAAGTTGGTCCAGGCAAGTGTCTGCAACACTGCATTGGATTTCATGCTCTCTTGAATGCTCCTACACTTTCCCGATGTACTTGTTTACATTTGTGAGGCACCCAACTTCTTTGCTCAGAGTGTCCCCTGGCTATGGGGGATTTGGGGAGCTGCAGTCTTGAAAAACAGGGTCGTATTCCCACGGATCTCCAGTTTTGCCTTTGTTTACCACGAGCAGGCCAGGCAAGCGAGTGGCATGCTCCCGGGAAGGGTGTGCGAGCCTCCCCGGAGTGAGTAAACGCACAGGAATGCCAACCGAGAGGTCCTTCCTGCTTCGAGGGCGCCTCCCGAACCCAACCCCAGTGGGTTCAGCCGGGTCCAGACGAGAAAGGGAGGCGCACAGGAAACAAACAAACAAGAGCCAGCTGTGGTGAACTCCTCGGCACCTTGATCATCCCTGGCCAGGCGGGGATTCCTCGCACTCCAGAGCCAGGCTTCATTTCGAGGTGGGACCAAGCCTTTCCTTTCATCCTGTTGGGAAAGGGATCAAGAGAAGGAACCGGCGGTTCTAGTCTCCCATGTCGTGACTCTAGAATCATAGAATCATAGAATCGAAGAGTTGGAAGAGACCTCATGGGCCATCCAGTCCAACCCCATTCTGCCAAGAAGCAGGAATATTGCATTCAAATCACCCCTGACAGATGGCCATCCAGCCTCTGCTTAAAAGCTTCCAAAGAAGGAGCCTCCACCACACTCCGGGGCAGAGAGTTCCACTGCTGAACGGCTCTCACAGTCAGGAAGTTCTTCCTCATGTTCAGATGGAATCTCCTCTCTTGTAGTTTGAAGCCATTGTTCCCTTGCGTCCTAGTCTCCAAGGAAGCAGAAAACAAGCTTGCTCCCTCCTCTTCCTCCCTGTGGCTTCCTCTCACATATTTATACATGGCTATCATATCTCCTCTTAGCCTTCTCTTCTTCAGGCTAAACATGCCCAGCTCCTTAAGCCGCTCCTCATAGGGCTTGTTCTCCAGACTCTTGATCATTTGAGTTGCCCTCCTCTGGACACATTCCAGCTTGTCAATATCTCTCTTGAATTGTGGTGCCCAGAATTGGACACAATATTCCAGGTGTGGTCTAACCAAAGCAGAATAGAGCATGGGGAGCATGACTTCCCTAGATCTAGACATTATGCTCCTATTGATGCAGGCCAAAATCCCATTGGCTTTTTTTGCCGCCATATCACATTGTTGGCTCATGTTTAACTTGTTGTCCACGAGGACTCCAAGATCTTTTTCACACGTACTGCTCTCTGCAATATTTTCTCACAGCTCATGAAGAATCTAGAAACGAGATCTAACACATGCATTTTTTCAAGAGAGGGTTGGGAACTTATCATAGACTCACAGAATTGGAAGAGACCACATGGGCCATCATCGAGTCCAACCTTTGGTCATGCAGGAAAAGCACAATCAAAGCATCCCTGACAGGTTGTTGCACCTCAGAGTAGATTCGCCTTGCTGAAAACACTAAATTGCACACAGCCAGAAGTCTTTATAGTTTATTAGAAACTAGCTGTCCCCTGCCACACGTTGTTGTGGCCCCATGGGGGTTCTGTGTGGGAGGTTTGGCCCAATTCTATCGTTGGTGTGGTTCAGAATGCTCTGTGGTTGTAGGTGAACTATAAATCCCAGCAACTGCAACTCCCAAATATCAAGATTCTATTTCCCCCAAATTCCACCAGTGTTCACATTTGGGCATATTGAGTATATTGAGTATTTGTGTAGAGTTTGGTCCAGATCCATCATTGTTTGAGTCCACAGTGATCTTTGGTTATAGGTGAACTACAACTCCAAAACCAAGGACACTGCCCACCAAACCCTTCCAGCATTTTCTGTGGGTCATGGGAGAACTGTGTGCCAAGTATGGTTCAATTCCATCGTTGGTGGGGTTCAGAATGCTCTTTGATTGTAGGTGAACTATAAATCCCGGCAACCACAACTCCCAAATGACAAAATCAATTTTTTGAGTGAAGGACATACATTGGACTGTTAGGTGTCTTGTGTCCAAATTTGGTGTCAATTTGTCCAGTGGTTTTTGAGTTATGTTAATCCCACAAACGAACATTACATTACATTTTTATTTATATAGATTCCAGGAGTAGAATTTCCTTCCTTCCTTCCTTCCTTCCTTCCTTCCTTCCTTCCTTCCTTCCTTCCTTCCTTCCAAGGGGAAGATTCCTCTTACTTCCTGTTGTCTCACCCTGTTCTTAACTGTAGGAAGTTTGTAACTCAAGGACTGCCTGTATATATATTATATACACACACACAACTATAAATCCCAGCAATTACAACTCCCAAATGTCAAGATTCTATTTCCCCCAAACTCCACCACTGTTCCCATTTGGGCATATTGAGTATTCGAGATCCACAGTGATCTCTGGATGTCGGTGAACTACAACTCCAAAACCAAAGGACACTGCCCACCAAACCCAAGCATCCTCAGAGGTTATGAGGTCTGTTAGAAACTAGGAAAATTGGGTTTATTATATATCTGTGGAGTAATGTTCAGGAAAACCACAAAAAGGAACAAAATCTGGTTCCCGGTATTAAAAAAAACTCTAAAATCAGGACAGTAAAGAAAGAACAACACTCAAAGGCAAGGGAATTTCAGACAAGAAACAATCAGGGCCACCTAATCACCTCCCAACAAAGGATTCCCCCAGGCAGGAAGCAGCCATGCCTTGAAGCTGCAAGGCTATTCAATGCTGATCAAGGTGATGAATTGCAGCATTCACACTTGCTTCGAGCAGACAAGAGTTCTTTCTCCCACCCTGGACATCATTCCACAGATGTATAAACCCCACTTGCCTCATTTCCAACAGACCTCTATGCAGATACCTTCACTGATTGACTTTGCAGCTGCAAGGCCATTCAATGCTAATCAAGGTGGTCAATGGCAGCATTCACACTTGCCTCAAGCAGACAGTTCTTTCTCCCACCCTGGACATTATCCCACAGATATATAAACCCCACTTGCCTCATTTCCAACAGATCTCTATGCAGATACCTTCACTGATTGACTTTGCAGCTGCAACGCCATTCAATGCTAATCAAGGTGGCCAATAGCACCATTCACACTTGCCTCAAGCAGACAGGAGTTCTTTCTCCCACCCTGGACATTATCCCACAGATATCTAAACCCCACTTGCCTCATTTCCAACAGACCTCTATGCAGATACCTTCACTGATTGACTTTGCATCTGCAACGCCATTCAATGCTAATCAAGGTGGCCAATAGCACCATTCACACTTGCCTCAAGCAGACAGGAGTTCTTTCTCCCACCCTGGACATTATCCCACAGATATCTAAACCCCACTTGCCTCATTTCCAACAGACCTCTATGCAGATACCTTCACTGATTGACTTTGCAGCTGCAAGGCCATTCAATGCTAATCAAGATGGCCAATGGCAGCTTTCACACTTGTCTCAAGCAAACAGGAGTTCTTTCACCCACCCTGGACATCATTCCACAGGTATCTAAAACCCACTTGCCTCATTTCCAACAGACCTCTATGCAGATGCCTTCACTGATTGACTTTGCAGCTGCAAGGCCATTCAATGCTAATCAAGGTGGCCAAAGGCAGCATTCACACTTGCCTCAAGCAGACAGGAGTTCTTTCTCCCACCCTGGACATTATCCCACAGATATCTAAACCCCACTTGCCTCATTTCCAACAGACCTCTATGCAGATACCTTCACTGATTGACTTTGCAGCTGCAAGGCCATTCAATGCTAATCAAGATGGCCAATGGCAGCTTTCACACTTGTCTCAAGCAAACAGGAGTTCTTTCACCCACCCTGGACATCATTCCACAGGTATCTAAAACCCACTTGCCTCATTTCCAACAGACCTCTATGCAGATGCCTTCACTGATTGACTTTGCAGCTGCAAGGCCATTCAATGCTAATCAAGATGGCCAATGGCAGCTTTCACACTTGTCTCAAGCAGACAGGAGTTCTTTCACCCACCCTGGACATCATTCCACAGGTATCTAAAACCCACTTGCCTCATTTCCAACAGACCTCTATGCAGATACCTTCACTGATTGACTTTGCAGCTGCAAGGCCATTCAATGCTAATCAAGATGGCCAATGGCAGCTTTCACACTTGTCTCAAGCAAACAGGAGTTCTTTCACCCACCCTGGACATCATTCCACAGGTATCTAAAACCCACTTGCCTCATTTCCAACAGACCTCTATGCAGATGCCTTCACTGATTGACTTTGCAGCTGCAAGGCCATTCAATGCTAATCAAGGTGGCCAAAGGCAGCATTCACACTTGCCTCAAGCAGACAGGAGTTCTTTCTCCCACCCTGGACATTATCCCACAGATATCTAAACCCCACTTGCCTCATTTCCAACAGACCTCTATGCAGATACCTTCACTGATTGACTTTGCAGCTGCAAGGCCATTCAATGCTAATCAAGATGGCCAATGGCAGCTTTCACACTTGTCTCAAGCAAACAGGAGTTCTTTCACCCACCCTGGACATCATTCCACAGGTATCTAAAACCCACTTGCCTCATTTCCAACAGACCTCTATGCAGATGCCTTCACTGATTGACTTTGCAGCTGCAAGGCCATTCAATGCTAATCAAGGTGGCCAAAGGCAGCATTCACACTTGCCTCAAGCAGACAGGAGTTCTTTCTCCCACCCTGGACATCATTCCACAGATATCTGAACCCCACTTGTTTACTTTCCAACAGATCTCACAACCTCTGCCATAGATGCAGGTGAAACGTCAGGAGAGAATGCTTCTAGAACATGGCAATATAGCCCGAAAAACCTACAACAACCCTGTGATTCCAGCCACGGAAGCCTTCGACAAGTCAGGAGAGAATGCTTCTGGAACATGGCCATACAGCCCAAAAAAATTACAGCAATCCACTTTAAGGGACACTGTGAAACCCAAAGAGCGGCACACAAAACCTTCCGTTTCCATGAGGATCTGCTTATCTAGGAATGAGAAAGTTACAAGGGGGTGAGTGGGAGGAACTTTAGCACGATCCTAAATAGTTTCAACTGGCTTAAATGGCCTCGTTTGGAGCAAGAAACGAGTTAATTTGCTTTTAGTCTTTTGAAAACATTGTGATTATTCCAAACCGATTATATTATACATCGCTCTGTGATCTCCAGGTTCTCTCCTACGCAGACCCGAGCTGAAGCCAACTCACGACGAAGGAGGAATGTTGGCTTCGGTGCGGGAAGTGGTACTTTGACGAGAGGCATGGATTCACATTCTCCCTCGGGGTATCTTTAGGCAAGTCTCACTCTCTCAGCCTCAGAGGAAGGCAGTTATAAACTTCCTTTACAGCAGGCAGGGGCCAAGTTGGGCCCTCCCTCCCGGTGTTTTGGACTTCAACTCCCACAATTCCTAACAGCCAGTAGAGATGGAGTCAGCTGCATTAAGATCACTTCTGACCGAAGGGTCATGAGTTCGAGTCCAGCCCAGGTCGGAGTGAGCTTTTGACCAATTTGTGTAGTTTGTTGTCGACCTTTGCAGCCCGAAAGACAGCTGCATCTGTCAAGCAGGAAAATTACGTACTACTTATATGGGGAGGCTAATTTAACTAATTTACAAGGCCATAAAAATCTCCAGCAAGCATACAGGGAATGAAGAAGTACTTCATCCGTGTCACAGATGGATAGTGAAGTGACAGCTCCCCTTCAAACTTCAAGAGAGGAGATTCCATCTGAACATGAGGAAGAACTTCCTGACTGTAAGGAGAGCCGTTCAGCAGTGGAACTCTCTGCCCTGGAGGGAATGTGGTGGAGGCTCCTTCTTTGGAAGCTTTTCAACAGAGGCTGGATGGCCATCTGTCGGGAGTGATTTGAATGCAATATTCCTGCTTCTTCGCAGAATGGGGTTGGACTGGATGGCCCATGAGGTCTCTTCCAACTCTTTGATTCTATGATTCTGGTGGCCAGGAAGGTGAACATGAGCCAACAATGTGCTGCGGCAGCAAAAAAAGCCAATGGGATTTTGACTTGCATCCAGTGTCTAGATCCAGGGAAGTCCTGCTCCCCATGCTCTATTCTGCCTTGGTTAGACCACACCTGGGATATTGTGTCCAATTCTGGGCACCACAATTCAAGAGAGATATTGACAAGCTGGAAAGTGTCCAGAGGAGGGCGACTAAAATGATCAAGGGTCTGGAGAACAAGCCCTATGAGGAGCAGCTTAAGGAGCTGGGCATGTTTAGCCTGAAGAAGAGAAGTCTGAGAGGAGACACGATGAGGGCCATGGATAAATACGTGAGAGGAAGTCATTGGGAGGAGGGAGCAAGCTGGAGACTAGGACGTAATGGAGCCATGGCTTCAAACTACAAGAGATTCCAGCTAAACACAAGGAAGAACTTCCTGACTGTGAGAGCTGTTCAGCAGTGGAACTCTCTGCCCCAGAGCGTGGTGGAGGCTCCTTCTTTGGAAGCTTTTAAACAGAGGCTGGGTGGCCATCTGTCAGGGGTGATTTGAATGCAATATTCCTGCTTCTTGGCAGAAGGTTGGACTGGATGGCCCATGAGGTCTCTTCCAACTGTAGGACTCTATGATGCTATATTCTTCATCTGCATCTTCTCCATAGAATCATATAAACAAATAGTTGGAAGAGACCTCCTGGGCCATCATCCAGTCCAACCCCATTCTGCCAAGAAGCAGGAATATTGCATTCAAAGCACCCCTGACAGATGGCCATCCAGCCCCTGTTTCAAAGCTTCCAAAGAAGGAGCCTCCACCACACTCCCTCCGGAGCAGAGAGTTCCACTGCTGAACAGCTCTCACAGTCAGGAAGTTCTTCCTCGTGTTCAGTAGTTTCCAGGTGGAAGGCGGTCTGACTTGGCGAGACCTGGCCAGGAGTACACAGAGGCTTGGAGGTCACTGTGTATTGATGCCAAATCACAACAGCAACCACTTTATTTATTTATTTATAACTTTTCTATCCTGATCTCCTCTACCTCCGCAGAGGGACTCAGACTGGCTTTTCAAAATTATTTTTAAATTATTCCAGTGTGTACGATGCTTCCAGAGTGGATGGATCTCATTAGGAAACATTAAATGCTTCTGCTCGTTTAATGTAATATACCCCGAGATCTTATGATGCAGGGTAGCATGGAAATATGTTAATGAACCAAGAAGCCAGACACGCCAAGAGACTCGTGCCTTTGGAGTGCGGAGCCGGGCTTTGAGTCAGAGTTCCCAGAACCTGCCTGGCTGAGATGTTTGGCCAGGGCTCCGATGTTGATAAAGAGCCACCACGTTCCTCTGAGCATGTCCAGAGTGTGTGTGTGAGCCTCTGGGTGGTCTCCAAGATAGGGAATGGCTTGGAGGCTATGGTCTTTGTGCAGACCTTATCTGCTGCACCTCCCTGGAGTGCAGGGTTCCTCTCCAGCTCTTGGAGTTCTGGACATCTGCATGACCCATTCGCTGACCAAGTGCAGATCGATTTGGCCAGGGCTCCAGTGCTGATCAAGAGCCACGTTCCTCTGAGCATGTCCAGAATGTGTGTGAGAGCCTCTAGGTGGTCTCCAAAATAGGGAATGGCTTGGAGGCTATGGTCTTTGTGCAGACCTTATCTGCTGCACCTCCCTGGAGTGCAGGGTTCCTCTCCAGCTCTTGGAGTTCTGGACATCTGCATGACCCATTCGCTGACCAAGTGCAGATCGATTTGGCCAGGGCTCCAGTGCTGATCAAGAGCCACGTTCCTCTGAGCATGTCCAGAATGTGTGTGAGAGCCTCTAGGTGGTCTCCAAAATAGGGAATGGCTTGGAGGCTATGGTCTTTGTGCAGACCTTATCTGCTGCACCTCCCTGGAGTGCAGGGTTCCTCTCCAGCTCTTGGAGTTCTGGACATCTGCATGACCCATTCGCTGACCAAGTGCAGATCGATTTGGCCAGGGCTCCAGTGCTGATCAAGAGCCACGTTCCTCTGAGCATGTCCAGAATGTGTGTGAGAGCCTCTAGGTGGTCTCCAAAATAGGGAATGGCTTGGAGGCTATGGTCTTTGTGCAGACCTTATCTGCTGCACCTCCCTGGAGTGCAGGGTTCCTCTCCAGCTCTTGGAGTTCTGGACATCTGCATGACCCATTCGCTGACCAAGTGCAGATCGATTTGGCCAGGGCTCCAGTGCTGATCAAGAGCCACGTTCCTCTGAGCATGTCCAGAATGTGTGTGAGAGCCTCTAGGTGGTCTCCAAAATAGGGAATGGCTTGGAGGCTATGGTCTTTGTGCAGACCTTATCTGCTGCACCTCCCTGGAGTGCAGGGTTCCTCTCCAGCTCTTGGAGTTCTGGACATCTGCATGACCCATTCGCTGACCAAGTGCAGATCGATTTGGCCAGGGCTCCAGTGCTGATCAAGAGCCACGTTCCTCTGAGCATGTCCAGAATGTGTGTGAGAGCCTCTAGGTGGTCTCCAAAATAGGGAATGGCTTGGAGGCTATGGTCTTTGTGCAGACCTTATCTGCTGCACCTCCCTGGAGTGCAGGGTTCCTCTCCAGCTCTTGGAGTTCTGGACATCTGCATGACCCATTCGCTGACCAAGTGTAGATTGATTTGCCTCCTTCATAGAATCATGGAATCATAGAATCCCAGAGTTAGAAGAGACCTCACAAGCCATCCAGTCCAACCCCATTCAGCCAAGAATCAGGAAAATCACCATCAAAGCCCCCCTGACAGATGGCCATCCAGCCTCTGTTTAAAGCTTCCAAAGGAGGAGCCTCCACCACACTCTGGGGCAGAGAGTTCCACTGCTGAATGGCTCTCACAGTCAGGATGTTCTTCCTCATGTTCAGATGTGTATAGAGTGCAACATCATTACAGATTATAATAGTACAGTAAAAACATCATCATCACATTACCCAAGCCAAGTCGTCAATACAGCCAGAGTCCTAGTCACAGTTCATCATCCTCCTTCCTTGTGGACGAGGATGCCACATGCCACATTCCAGAGCCAGGTCTTTATTAGTTTCCTGAAAGTCAGGAGGGAGGGAGCAGATCTAATCTCTAGTGGGAGGGAGTTCCAAAGCCGGGGAGCCACCACCGAAAAGGCCCTGTCCCTCGTCCCCACCAAACGTGATTGCGAGGGTGGTAGGACCGAGAGCAGGGCCCCTCCGGAAGATCTTAATAACCTTAATGGTTCATAGGGGAGAATCTGTTCAGACAGGTAAACTGGGCTGGAGTCGTTTAGGGCTTTATAGATCAAAACCAGCACTTTGAATTGTGCACGGAAGCTAATCGGCAGCCGGTGGAGCTGGTGTAACAGAGGGGTTGTATGGTCTCTGTACCCCGCTCCTGTTAGCAATCTGGCTGCCACTCGTTGGACTAGTTGATGCTTCCAGGCAGTCTTCAGAGGCAACCCCACGTAGAGAGCGTTGCAGTAGTCTAGACGTTGCAGTAGTCTAGAGTTCCACTGCTGAACAGCTCTCCTTACAGTAAGGAAGTTCTTAGAATCATAGAATCATAGAATCAAAGAGTTGGAAGAGACCTCCTGGGCCATCCAGTCCAACCCCATTCTGCCAAGAAGCAGGAATATTGCATTCAAATCACCCCTGACAGATGGCCATCCAGCCTCTGCTTAAAAGCTTCCAAAGAAGGAGCCTCCACCACACTCCGGGGCAGAGAGTTCCACTGCTGAACGGCTCTCACAGTCAGGAAGTTCTTCCTAATGTTCTTCCTCATGTCCAGGTGGAATCTCCTTTCCTGTCATTTGAAGCCATGTCTCCATTGCGTCCTATCTCCAGGGCGGCAGAAAGGAAGCTTGTTGCCTCCTCCTCCCTAGTGTTATGGTTGGGGGTCACCACCACATGAGGAACGGTATTAAGGGGTCACGGCATTCGGACGGTTGAGGAACACTGGTCTGCCGGCTTCCTGTTCACTTTGGCTACAATCTGCCAAGCGGAAACTGGTCCTGCTTGCCTCCTCACCTGAGCGGCCCAGACAAGATTGTTTTCATTCTCCATCGCTTGGCTTCACCTGCGCACACACCCTCTTTCTCCCTCACCTGCGTACACAGGCACACCTGCTCCGACCTGCCGTTGGGTCGGTCGGGCCTCTTTCATGGTGCAGGGAAAGTGGGAGCGAGAAGGCTTTGACTTAATCCTGTAATGAGAGGCTGTCCCAAGGTTGTAATCATCCCACAGGTAAGGGAGAGAGAGGCACACGCCCGGAATGGCAAGCGCGCCAATGAGGCGTCCACCTGAAGCGCCCGCCAGGCGGCCTCCCCTTCCATCCTTCCGCCTCACATCCAGACCCACATCATCAGCGGGGCTTCTCCATCCCTTCTCTCATTGGGAGTCTTTCCTCATCACAAAATTATAGGTCTCTGGGGGGAAAACAGGTGCCTCCAAAGCGCTCATAACATGGACACTGACGGGCAGCGCAACCTGCAATTAGGATCAGGCGTTCCCATTCCCCGGGAGGGCAAGTCCCAGCCTGGCTTGGCACCCTGAGGCCATCACATCAAATCATATCGATGGGTATGGGAAGGTTACAGAACAAGGAGCAGGATGACCAATCAGCAATGGAAAGCTTCCTGGGAAAAGCAGGATACAGGTGTGGCTTGGAGTATTAACAGCTTGGAGTCATGGCTTTGTGTTGGAGTTCGGCTTGTGATTGTGTCTCAAGATCAGAGTACTCTGGATGTTTATTTATTTATTTCGATTACTTCTACCCCGCCCTTCTCACCCCCGAGGGGGGACTCAGGGCAGCTTACAAAGAAGGCACAATTCGATGCCTATGTCAAATATACATACATACAAAACAGCAATTCAACAATTGACAGGTTAAAATCATCAGTACATAACACAATCAATAAACTAATCTCATGCTCAGTGTTCAGAGTTCCATAAATCCATTCCGTTCAGTCAATTCCTGTCCATCATCAAGGTCCTTCCTCTAGCTGCCAGAACGTCCAAATGCCTGGTCCCACATCCAAGTTTTCAATTTTTTTCTAAATGACAAGAGGGAAGTCGCCGATCTAATCTCCCCGAGGAGTGAATTCCACAGGTGAGGGGCCACCACTGAGAAGGCCCTGCTCCTCGTCCCCGCCAGCCTCACTTGTGATACAGGCGGGGTCGAGAGCAGGGCCTCCCCAGAAGATCTTAAACTCCGAGGTGGGACGTAGAGGGAGATCCGTTCGGACCGTATAGGGTTTTGTAGGTCAAAACCAGCACTTTGAATTGTGCTCGGAATTGGATCGGCAGCCAGTGGAGCTGACATAACAGGGGGGTGGTGTGCTCCCTGTATGCCACTCCGGTGAGCAATCTGGCTGCCTCCCGCTGGACTAGTTGGAGTTTCCGAGCAGTCTTCAAAGGTAACCCCACGTAGAGTGCATTGCAGTAATCTAATCGGGATGTAACAAGAGCGTGAACCACCGTGGCCAGATCCGACTTCCCAAGGTACGGGCACAGCTGGGAGTGACAATGAGGTTCATGTATCTAATGATGAAGTTGCTCAAGATGCAGAGAACGACAATGGATTCCTGTTCCAAGTGACTTTCTCTGATGAGAATGTTCCTGAAGGGTCTGGGGATGATGGTCTCTTCCCTGGGCCTGAATTGCTACCAGAGAATTCCCAAGGCTTTGAGCCTGAGAAAATCTCAGTGCCTGGGCCAGCTGCAGAAATGAGCCAGTCGATAGGAGAAATGCTTTCAGTCAGCAAAGGAAAAAAAACCAGGCTCTCAGGCGCTCTGCCAGATTGCAGGAGAGACTGATAGCAGATTCAAGGCTGAGACGAAATCCGTTCCTTGCTGCTTGGGATATAGAGTAGATTAGGGGATAAAAGTGTCAAGTACAGAATCTGTAGTCAGATGAAGCAATGTTGGAATTGAGTCAACCACATTTCTCAACCTGGGGTTCAGGACCCTTGGGGGTGGGGGGGGGGTTGCCAAAGACCATAGGAAAACACAGTATTTTCTTGTTGAAGACTTTCGTGGCTGGAATCACTGGGTTGTTGTAGGTTTTTCAGGCTATATGGCCATGTTCTAGAAGCATTCTCTCCTGACGTTTCACCTGCATCTACAGCAAGCATCCTCCAGTGTGTACGATGCTTCCAGAGTGATTCCAGAGTGGATGGATCTAATTAGGAAACATTCATAGAATCAAAGAGTTGGAAGAGACCTCATGGGCCATCCAGTCCAACCCCCTGCCAAGAAGCAGGAATATTGCATTCAAATCACCCCTGTGATTCAAATCACATTAAATGCGTATGCTCGTTTAATGTAATATACCCCGAGATCTTATGATGCAGGGTAGCATGGAAATATTTTAATGAACAAACGTTGTCTCAGGTCCCTGGATAGATTCCTGTATCAAGTACCTTATAATTTATATGATGCAGTGCCTTGTTTGATTCATACTCAAGTTTTGGAAATTGCCTTGGAAGTTCCAGTATTTGTTGTCATGAATTCCGACAGACTATTTCCTGGATTTGTTTATCCTATCTTTCCTTTCTACCTAATTGGATTTACCTATTTTTGTGGATTGCTTTTTACTGCTACTGCTTTTAATTATCTTCAATAAACTGCTTGCCTTTGACTCAGCTGTGTGGTGTTTAAAATCAGAAGGCTTCCTGGCCTGGAGTGCAACGCTTTGGGAGATCAGGCAGGAAGCTTCATACGGCCCTGGGCAAATTTTGGCCCTCCAGGTGTTTGGGACTTCAACTCTCACAATTCCTAACAGGCGAGTTCAAGTCCCAAACACCTGGAGAGCCAAAGTCTGCCCATGCCTGGATGAAAAGAAAGAGAATGTCAAGCCTGGAATGTGTCCAGAGGAGGGCGACTAAACTGATCAAGGGTCTGGAGAACAAGCCCTATGAGGAGCGGCTTAAGGAGCTGGGCATGTTTAGCCTGAAGAAGAGAAGGCTGAGAGGAGATATGATAGCCATGTATAAATATGTGAGAGGAAGCCACAGGGAGGAGGGAGCAAGCTTGTTTTCTGCTTCCTTGGAGACTAGGATGCAGAACAATGGCTTCAAACTACAAGAGAGGAGATTCCATCTGAACACGAGGAAGAACTTCCTGACTGTGAGAGCCGTTCAGCAGTGGAACTCTCTGCCCCGGAGTGTGGTGGAGGCTCCTTCTTTGGAAGTTTTTAAGCAGAGGCTGGATGGCCATCTGTCAGGGGTGATTTGAAAGCAATATTCCTGTTTCTTGACAGAATGGGGTTGGACTGGATGGCCCATGAGGCCTCTTCCAACTCTTGGATTCTATGATTTTATGATTCTATTCTAAGCCAAGGGAGTGATTCTGAAACTGGGTGTTTTGTCCCTTCTACAAACAACAAATGACTTAAACATCAGGAATTTATAATAGGAGGGAGCCTAGTAAGATCAAAACCTGTCCCTCAAAACATCAGGACTGAAACCCCTTCCCTGCTCCTGTGCCTCTTTTTCACCAGGAAGGAGAGCAATCCATAGTTCCGGAAAAGGACTGAAGATTGATTGCGGCAGAAGCCTTTGTGGTCTTATGAGTTCACTCCATTGGATGCAGAAGAGATTATTCTCGGTTGGAAGAGTCTAGAGAAGTGGTTTCCAACACATGCAGAGACTGAAAACTGTACATACATCAAGGCACTAAATGAAATTCAACAAGTCCCACCGGCATTAGTTCTCTAGGACACATAAAAGGGACACGGGAGATGTTTAGAACACTCATTGGTGACGGCAAAACCACAGAGCTTGGAGATGCATTTTAAAACACTGTTTTCCAAAGATGTCAACATTACGCCAACTCCACTGGCTGCCGGACCATTTCCGAGCACAATTCAAAGTGCTGGTCTTGGCCTATAAAGTCCTATACGACTCCGGCCCAGCTGACTTGTCCGAACGTATCTCCCTCTACGTTCCGCCTCATAGTTTAAGATCTGCCGGGGAGGCCCTGCTCTCGGTCCCACCATCTTCGCAAACGCGGCTGGTGGGGACAAGGGACAGGGCCTTCTCGGTAGTGACCCCTGCCTGTGGAATTTGCTCCCCAGCAAAATTAGATCAGCGCCCTCCCTCCTTTCTTTCAGAGGAAAACTGAAGACGTGGTTGTGGAACCAGGCTTTTGGCTCATGGATATAACGGCACCTGAACAGTGAATTGGACCAGACGACAATTGTTATAATTGATATATTTTTATGATTGATAATTAATGTTGTTTTAATGCGTTGTATTGGTATGATTTTATTCTGCTTTTATAACTGTAAGTATTGCGGCATTGAATTGCCATTTCCAAATCTGAGAGAAGGGAACAGATATACACCAGAGGAAATCGTACAATTGGTATGGAGAAACCGTGCACCACACTCTGCATTTCACAACAGTTCAGGCCAACCATAAGACACCATTTCCAATTCATTAGGGACAGAGACAAATAGAAAAGTCATGAGATGGAAACATGCCTATCTGGGCCTTCCCCTCTTCCTAAGGAAGCTAGAATAGTTCCCTACTTGTTGTAGTAGTTAAACACTTCTTTATTATTATTTGAAAACTGCTTTTTAACTTAAGTAGGGCTTTTAATAGAATCCTAGAGGTGGAAGGAATCCCAAAGGCCATTTAGTCCAACCCTAAGGCTACACATGCATCCACAACAAAAGAACTCCTACCAAGTGACAGCTATCCAACTTCACCTCCCTAATCACCTCCCAACAAAGGATTCCCCCAGGCCGAAAGCAGCTAAGCCTTGAAGCTGCAAAGCCATTAAATGCTAATCAAGATGGCCATTTGCTATGTTCACACTTGCCTCCAACAGACAAGAGTTCTGTCTCCCACCCTGGACATCATTCCACAAATATATAAACCCCTAATCAAGATGGTTGTATTGGTATGATTTTATTCTGCTTTTATAACTGTAAGTATTGCGGCATTGAAAATAGAGGGAGAAACTGTGGAGGCCGTGACAGACTTTGTATTTCTAGGTGCAAAGATTACTGCAGATGCAGACTGTGGCCAGGAAATCAGAAGACGCTTACTTCTTGAGAGGAGAGCCATGACCCATCTTGATAAAACAGTGAAGAGTAGAGACATTAGACTGGCAACAAAGATCCGCCTAGTCAAAGCCATGGTATTCCCTGTAGTCACCTACGGATGTGAGAGCTGGACCTTAGGGAAGGCTGAGCGAAGGAAGATCGATGCTTTTGAACTGTGGTGCTGGAGGAAAGTTCTGAGAGTGCCTTGGACTGCGAGAAGATCCAACCAATCCATCCTCCAGGAAATAAAGCCAGACTGCTCACTGGAGGGAAAGATACTAGAGACAAAATTGAAATACTTTGGCCACATCATGAGGAGACAGGAAAGCCTAGAGAAGACAATTATGCTGGGGAAAGTGGAAGGCAAAAGGAAGAGGGGCCGACCAAGGGCAAGATGGATGGATGGCATCCTTGAAGTGACTGGACTGACCTTGAGGGAGCTGGGGGTGGTGACGGCCGACAGGGAGCTCTGGCGTGGGCTGGTCCATGAGGTCACGAAGAGTCGGAGACGACTGAACGAATGAACAACAACAACAAATCAAGATGGTTTAGTCGTCCAGAGGAGGGCAACTAAAATGATCAAGGCTTGCTGGCCTGTGTCAAGCCCTATGCGGAGAACAAGCCCTATGAGGAGCGATTTAAGGAGCTGGGCATGTTTAGCCTGAAGAAGAGAAGGCTGAGAGGAGATATGATAGCCATGTATAGATATGTGAGGGGAAGCCACAGGGAGGAGGGGGCAAGCTTCCTCTCTGCTTCCCTGGAGACTAGGACGCAAGGGAACAATGGCTTCAAACTACAAGAAAGGAGATTCCATCTGAACATGAGGAAGAACTTCCTGTGAGAGCTGTTCAGCAGTGGAACTCTCTGCCCCGGAGTGAGTGTGGTGGAGGCTCCTTCTTTGGAAGCTTTTAAACAGAGGCTGAATGGCCATCTGTCAGGGGTGATTTGAATGCAATATTCCTGCTTCTTGGCAGAATGGGGTTGGACTGGATGATGGACCACCAGGTCTCTTCCAACTCTAGGATTCTATGATTCTATGGCCATTTGCAATGTTCATACTTACTTCCAACAGACAAGAGTTCTCTCTACCACCCTGGACCTCATTCCACAGATATATAAACCCCACTTGTGTAGTTTCCAACAGACCTCACAACCTCTGAGGATGCCTGCCATAGATGTGGGTGAAATGTCAGGAGAGAATGCTTCTGGAACATGGCCAGACAGCCCAGAAAACTCACAGCAACCCACCCAACTTCTGTTTCAAACCACCAAAGATGGAGAGCCTGGCACTCTTTATTTGACTCCTCAACAATTCTGGTTGTCAACAAGTTCTTCCTAAGGTTGAGGTGGGATCTAACCTCACTGTTCATCCTTTTGGGCTCCTCTCAAATGCACTTGTTTCTACTCCTACCTCATCCAGGGTTTTATCATTTTACCTTGTCCATGTGGCTCGCCCTTTGAGTTCAATTTTATATTGTTATTTTGCTTTGTTTACTCGATTCTGCTACTGTACATATTTTATTGTGATGTAATTTTTGTGGTTTACATTTTGTATTTTATTTTGCTGTATTGTATTTTTGGGCTTGGACTCATGTTGGCCGCTCCAAGCCCCCCGTGGGGAGATGGTGGTGGGATATAAATAAAGATTATTATTATTATTATTATTATTATTACTACTACTACTACTACTACTAGCTGTACCCGCCACACGTTGCTGTGGCCAACCTTCCGTCCCTCTTTCTCTCCTTCCTTCCCTCCTTCCTTCCTTCGTTCCCTCTTTCCTTCCCTCCTTCCCTTTCCTTCTTTCCTTCCTTCTCTACCTCTTTCTTCCCTTTCCCCTTTTTCTTTTCCTTCCTTCTTTCCCTCCCTTCTTCCTTCTCTACTTCCTTCCTTCCTTTGCTCTTTCTTTCTTTCTTTCTTTCTTTCTTTCTTTCATTCATTCATTCATTCATTCTCTCTCTTCCTTCCCTTATTTTCTGTATCAGCTTTGGAGGGGGTTAAAGTCCTTTTCACTGTTTATTTTGGGGTGGTTTATGAGTGATGGTCACTTGTTGGTCTGTTAGGGGTATAGTGTCCAAATTTCATGTCAATTCAGCCAGCGGTTTTTGAGTTATGTTAATCCCACAAAGAAACATTGCATTTTTATTTATATAGATTATTATTATTATTATTATTATTATTATTATCTTTTCTCTTGCTCTTTGGAGCTTCTCCCAGGGTTTGTCAGTGTTTACACCTCTAGTAGGCCTCAACTGATATTGTAGAGAGTGTGGAGATGTGTGAGAAATTCCATGTGGTGCCCAACCCTGTGCAGACTTCCACACCGCTGCTGGACGCGGGCAGAGCCAAAGACTGACCCATCCCTTTGCAGAGAAAGCCAAAGGCCCACACCCAGGCTGTGCTTCCAGAGCTCTCTCTGAGGGAGCAAAGGGGAAAGAAAGGAGAACGCAAACAAACAGGGGAAGGGTGAGTTCACCAGCGAGGAAAAACCCCTTCCTGTGTCAAGCTGAATAGAGAAAAAGTGGTCAGCAAGGCCAAAAGGGCCCCAGGAGCAGGATCTGGAGGAAGAAGAGGCGCATGTCAACAAAGGAGGAGGAGAAAGTGAGGTGGCCGGGCTGATGTGCCACCTTTGTCAACTGTTGTGTCTACACAAAGCGTCACACCCAGGATTTATGCAGAAGGGAGGGGAGGGAGAACCCTCACACACTGGCACGGCACCCAGAAAGCCCACCTAATTCAATGCAACAGTGCCCAAAGTCACCTTTCCCTTGGCCAATCGTTAAAGGCAATCCCAAGGGAATATGTCCCCACAAAAGAAACTGGCCAAGGCAGGCACAGTTAGGGGTGAAACAACAACAACAACAACAACAAAACTTTATTTATATTCCACTCTATCTCCCCAAAGGGACTTAGGGCAGAATCCAAACATAACAGGCAAACATTCAATGCCCAAATACAACAACAATACAGGGTTAGTCAAAATGCATAGGCCAATCTGCCATTCAATTGAATGGCTTATTGGCCTATGCATTTTGACTAACCCTGTACATCCATACTAACAAAATTTACACAAATAATAATAATAATATAATAATAAACTTTATTTATACCCTGCCACCATCTCCCTCAACGGGGACTCGGGGTGGCTTACCTGAGGCCAAGCCCGAACAACAGATTAGAGCAAAATAAAACCAAAACCACAAACAACATCATAATTAATTAAAAACATATGAATACATTAGCAATATAAGATTACAATAAACACAATCACAGTGGCAGTGGGTAGGCCACATTGGAGCCTTTGGTAGTGTTCTTTTCAACGCAGTGCAATTGATTTTTGGTCCTTCAGGAGTTTGCTTCCATCTGATGAGCGTAGAGGCTATATGTCATGATTTCTTGGTCCATAGATGACTTTTGTGGCTTTGAAAAACCACTGAGCATCATGGGTATCTGCCAGGTGTTGGATTTCTTCAGCCTTCTTTGTCCACCAGATGTTCTTGAGTTCTCTTGTCCTTCTTTGGACCTCAGCTTTTGCGCTGGTGTAGATCTTTTTCTTAGCAGCACAGTTGATGTCTCTCAGCCATGTTTGGAACAATTTCCTTTTCTTGTCAATTAGCTGTTGGATCTCGATGTCATTTTCATCAAACCAATCTTGATGTTTCTTGGTTTGATCCTGGAAGACTATCCTACTCGACCAACGAGGAATCGCCTAAATAAGTCTGGACAGCCCCTCCTTTATTGTGGTAGATTTATTTATTTATTTATTTATTATTTGCACTTGTTAACCGCCACTCTCAAGCCCGAAGGCGACTCGTGGCGGTGTACAGAACATAGAACACAAAGGACAACAGGTTACAATAAATCAGGACCACAACACACATCTTACTAATACACAGCTACTTAACTAAAAATCCGCTTCGTCTTGTTTAGGGTCATAATTAATCTCGTAGTCATGGTCCATTCCGGTGGTCATTCCAAAAACATAGCACTTAGTTGAAGGCCTTCTCAAAGAGCCAGGTTTTCAGGCCCTTGCGGAAGGCCATGAGGGAAGGCGCCTGTCTGATTTCAGCAGGGAGGGAGTTCCACAGCCGGGGGGCCACCACCGAGAAGGCCCGCTCTCTTGTCCCCGCCAGGCGTGCCTGTGAGGCAGGCGGGACCGAGAGAAGGGCCTCCCCGGATGATCTTAAGGTCCTCGTGGGCTCGTAGGCCGAGATGCGGTTCTCAAGGTATTTTGGGCCGGAACCGTTTAGGGCTTTGTAGGATAACACCAGCACCTTAAATTGGGCCCGGTAGCTAATTGGCAGCCAGTGGAGCTGGGACAGCAAGGGCGTTGTGTGCTCCCTGCGTCCCGCTCCGGTTAACAACATGGCTGCCGCACGCTGGACTAGCTGGAGCTTCCGGGCCGTCTTCAAGGGCAGCCCCACGTAGAGAGCGTTGCAGTAGTCGAGGCGGGATGTGACCAAAGCGTGTACCACCGTGGCCAAGTCAGACTTCCCAAGATACGGGCGCAGCTGGCGCACGAGCCGAAGCTGTGCAAATGCTCCCCTGGTCACCGCCGAAACCTGGGGATCCAGGCTCAGTGATGAGTCCAAGGTCACACCCAAGCTGCGAACCTGTGCCTTCAAGGGGAGTGCGACCCCGTCCAGCACGGGCTGTAATCCTATACCCTGTTCGGCCTTGCGACTGACCAGGAGTACCTCTGTCTTGTCTGGATTTAATTTCAGTTAGTTCGCCCTCATCCAGACCGTCACAGCGGCCAGGCACCGGTTCAGGACTTCGACAGCCTCCTTAGTAGCAGGTGGGAAGGAGTGACAGAGTTGGACGTCATCTGCGTACAGATGACACCGCACCCCGAAACTCCGGATGATCTCACCCAGT
Source organism: Anolis sagrei (assembly GCF_037176765.1). Classification (NCBI taxonomy): domain Eukaryota; kingdom Metazoa; phylum Chordata; class Lepidosauria; order Squamata; family Anolidae; genus Anolis; species Anolis sagrei. The sequence continues at coordinate 1,645,853 of NC_090026.1, forward strand.
GGCTTCATGTAGATGTTAAACAGCATGGGGGACAGTATGGAACCCTGGGGAACCCCACAGGTCAACGGCTGTGGCGTTGAACAGGAGTCCCCCAATAACACCTTCTGGGTACGACCCTCCAGAAATGACTGGAGCCACCGCAAAGCGGTGCCTCCAAGGCCCATCTCTGCAAGGCGCCCCAGAAGAATACCGTGGTCGACGGTATCGAAGGCCGCTGAGAGGTCCAGGAGCACCAACAGGGACACACTCCCCCTGTCTAGCTCCCGGCGGAGATCATCCACTAAGGCGACCAAGACCGTCTCGGTACCATGTCCCGGTCTGAAGCCAGACTGTGCCGGATCCAGATAATCCGTGTCTCTCAAGAATACCTGGAGTTGTGAGGCCACCACGCTTTCCATGACTTTGCCCAAGAAGGGAAGATTGGAAACAGGCCGAAAGTTGTCAAATTTGGTGGGGTCCAGTGATGGTTTCTTCAACAGCGGCTTTATAATAGCCTGTTTTAGGCTCGCTGGAATCTTGCCTTCCCGAAGGGAGGCATTAACCACCACCGTTACCCACTCAGCCAATCCCCCTCTGGCCTCTTTCAGAAGCCAGGATGGGCAGGGGTCTAGGATGGACGTGGTAGGCCTCATTCCTCCAAGTATCTTGTCCACATCCTCGGGTTTCACAAACTGAAAAGAATCCATCAAAATAGGACAAGCAGGTGCTTGTGTCACATCCACCGAGACTGCATTTAATGTGGCATCCAGCCCAGAACGGATCAAAGCGACTTTGTCTGCGAAGAACCGAGCAAATGCTTCACAGCGCGTGGCCGAGTTGTCAGGGCTCCCACCTGAGGTAGGGGGAGTTAAAAGACCTCTGACAATCCGAAACAACTCCGCCGGACGGTTTTTTGCAGACGCAATAGTGGCCGCAAAGAAAGTTTTCTTTGCGGCTTTTATTGCCGCGGCATATGCCCTTAGAAAGGACACAAACCGTGCTCGATTTGGCTCGCTTGGGTCCGAGCGCCACACGCTCTCTAGTTCCCTCTTCCTTCGCTTCATCGCTGCCAGCTCCTCAGTGAACCAAGGAGCTGGTTTAGCTCAGTTACTTGAGAGGGGACGTTCCGGAGCGATCCTGTCAATTGCCCTGGTCATCTCCCCATTCCAGAGAGCGACCAAGGCCTCGACATGGTCACCTACCGAGGTAGCGGGGAACTCCCCAAGAGCCATCAGGAATCCGTTCGGATCCATAAGCCTCCTGGGGCGGACCATCTTAATGGGTCCTCCACCTTTGCGGAGGTTAGGGGGCGCAGTGAGCCTAAATCTGATCAGGAAGTGGTCGGTCCATGGCAACGGAGAGATAGACAGCTCCTCCACACCGCCACCTTGCTCCCATCCCTGGCAGAAGACCAAGTCCAATGTGTGTCCAGCACAGTGGGTGGGGCCAGTTATTTGTTGGGACAGCCCCATGGTTGCCATGGCAGACATGAAGTCCTGAGCCGCTCCTGTGAGGGTTGCCTCGGCATGGATGTTGAAGTCCCCCAGCGCAAGAAGCCGTTGGGACTCCACCACCAGGCTCGAGACCACCCCCGCTAGCTCAGGCAGGGAGACTGTAGTGCAGCGAGGTGGACGGTACACTACAAGAATCCCTATTCTGTCCCGGTCACCCACCCTCAGGTGGACGCATTCGAAATTTGTGGTCTGCGGGATGGGACTCCTGGTCAGATGGATGGAATCTCTATAGACCACTGCGACCCCGCCTCCCCGTCCTCCGGCTCTTGGTTGGTGTTGCACGGAGAAACCTGGAGGACAAAGCTGGGAGAGATTTACGCCCCCCGCTTCATCCAGCCAGGTCTCCGTGATGCACGCCAGATCTGCCCGCTCCTCCAGGATTAAATCCTGGATCCAGGTCGTTTTTCCGTTGACAGATCTGGCGTTCAACAACACCACCTTCAAACCGGAGGGCCCGCTCACCTGGTTACACCAATTTACCTTAGGAGACCGGTTGGGGGTTGTTAATGTGGATAAGCGGTCCGAATTAGGCCGAATTCGAGGTCTCCTTTTCCCGCATCTCCTCCTTCCCACCACGACCTCTATGGGGGCCCCTCGGCTAATGGAACACCTCCCCCCCTCCATGCCGCAATCTAAAGACAAGATCTTGCTTTCTGCTTTGTTCGTTGTTTGATTTTTCGGTCCTTGGCCATATCCTTTCTTCCCCTCTACCCCCCTCCCCACCTCATTTTTATTTACAGGGTCCAACCCACCTCCTCTCTTGTCCCTTACACTATACAATAGTAACAAGGATAGTACACAAAGGGGGATGGGGGACCACATGGATAACAGCTATACAGGTGGTGTTCGATGTTCCGGCCACACCAATCGAATAGTTCATAAAGTGCATAAGTAAAGTGCTAGGTCTAAAGTGCAATAAGTGCCCTATATTGATTGGACGGTAGCTACAGTAGCTAAAATGCGGCACGGAGGGACAGGGAAGGGGCGAAAGTGCTAGTGCAGTTGGCGGCAAGGCAGGCGCCTTAAAGTGCTTTCTTACGTAAAGTGCTATATTTCGTATTTATATCACATTATCAACCGATATAAGCCCAGGAATGTGCAAGCTGATGGTATATAATCACCCTCCTATGGGGCTGAGAGATGGCAAGTTAGCTCAAAGCTGTTGTGACCCAGATGGAGTCTCTAGACGGTTGGAATGAAGCGGATGGGGGCTTCCGGGGGTGGCAACTCGGCAGTGGGACAGCACTGTTGGTCGATTACAGTAATTACAGTAATTACACACTCTGTACTAACACAGAGAGGGCCGGCCCAAGGTCTACACAAGGCCAGCGCTAAAGGTCTACACAGAGGTCTACCCAAAAGGTCTGCACCGAGGTCTACACAGAGAAGGCCAACACAATATAAGGTCTACACAATATAAGGTCTACACAAAAAGGTCGGCACAAAATGTCTACCCAGGGGTCCGCACAGGGACAGTCAGACCCTCCGCAGTCTCGTCGCTGCGTCCAGATGGAAGAGTGGGACGGCCGTTCAGATGGTCTAGGCGGTGGTGTGGCCTATGCGGCTCCCAGCGATGGCGGCTGTGGTGGTTTCGGCTGGGCGATGGCGGCCGCAGATAAGCAGCAAGCTGGTGGTCAGGTAGATACCTAGAAGGGGCCTGTGGTCTTTCCTAACACTAGAGATTTGTACTGGAATTTCTTCTTTAAAGGTTAATTTTAAACACTTCTGCTGTGAACTACACAAATCCAAAGAGAATAATCAACCATTCTTATTTTTTTATCCGTTACAATCCCTCAAAGAAGAAAATCTGCAAGGTTTGGGGATTTGCAGTTTGGAAGAAAAAGCAGAAAGCAGCACAAGAGAGGGGCTGAGAGTGGAGAAGACAACCTTCTCTCCTGCTGCCTGAAATGGTAAGAATTCAAAGGGCTCACTGTCTACTTAAAATGAAGCATAGGAGATGAAAAGAATGTCTTCATGCAGTATGTCGTTGGGACTGTGGAACTCCAGGCCACAAGATGAAGAGACGGCAGCCACCCTGGACAGCGTTCAAAGCAGGAATCAGACAAAGACATAGCGGGAGAGAGCGGAATAAGACCACCAATGACTCTTGCTCACAATGGCCAAATAGATCCTCCAGCCTTGGGTGCAGCAGACCCTCCCAGAACCACTGGGTAAGGAGCATGAGTGGGACGGTTCCCCCAAGAGGCATTTGGGGGCCCACAGCAAGAAGACAGGCCTTTGGTCTGGTTCCTCAAGGACAACCTAAGGCTGTTGGGTCTTCTTTTTGGTGCCATAAGATCCTCTTCCTGCTCTCCATCCTATTTCTGTCCCCGTTGCCCAATTTCCTGCTCACAAGAATGAACATCCAAGAGCACCTCTACTTCGTGATCTGGAGTAAACCTGGACAGAGCCCAAGAGAACACAAAAACATACGCATGTGACCCTGTTTTTCGAAGCGAAGAGGCTGATCCCGTGCGTTTCATCCCGTTTACTGAAATAGAGCTCAACATGCTCATAATAAAATTTATTTATTTGGCGTGTCAGGGCAACCAGTCACTTGTATTACATTTCTAACAGAACAAAACAAACAAACAGACAGACAAAACACAAGGTTTGCAAGCTTGGTAGTTGATTAAATGTCCTTTGACCAGTATCTGGCCGCTTGAAGAGCCTCTGGTGTTGCTGTGAGAAGGTCCTCCATGGTGCATGTGGCATGACTCAGGCTGCATTGTAATACATGGTCTGTAGTTTGCTCTTCTCCGCACTCACATGTCGTGGATTCCACTTTGTGGCCCCATTTCTGAAGGTTGGCTCTGCATCTCATGGTGCCAGAGCGCAGTCTGTTCAGCGACTTCCAAGTCGCCCAATCCTCTGTGTGCCCAGGAGGGAGTCTCTCATCTTGTATCACCCACAGACTGAGGTTTTGGGTTTGAGCCTGCCACTTTTGGACTCTCGCCTGCTGAGGTGTTCCAGCGAGTGTCTCTGTAGATCTTAGAAAACTATTTCTAGATTTAAGTCATTGACGTGCTAGCTGATACCCAAACAGGGGATGAGCTAGAGATGTCTCTGCCTTGGTCCTTTCACTACTGGCTGCTCCTTCCTGGAGGATGTCAGGTGGTGCAATACCGGCTAAGCAGTGTAATTTCTCCAGTGGTGTAGGGTGCAGATAATGCGGCATGTGATCCTCACTACCTCTGAGAAGTCAGCCATAGCAGAGCACCTGGTGAACCAACCTGGGCACAGCATATTATTTGAGAACACAGAAATGCTGGACCACTCTCACAACCACCATGTCAGGCTACACAGAGAAGCCATTGAAATACACAAGCAGGTGGACAATTTCAACAGAAAGGAGGAAACCATAAAAAGGAACAAAATCTGGCTGCCCATATTAAAAAAAACTCTAAAATTAAAACAGCAAAACAATCAGGGGCATCTAATCACCTCTCAACAAACGTTTGCTCCAGGCACTGTCAGGCCATGACATGCTAATCAAGATGGTCAGTTGAAACATTCACACCTAGCTCCAGCAGACAAGAGTCCTTTGCCCCATCCTGGTCAATCCACAGATATATAAACCCTTTTTCCTAGTTCCAACAGACCTCACAACCTCTGAGGATGCTTGCCATAGATGCAGGCGAAACGTCAGGAGAGAATGCCTCTAGAGCATGGCCGTATAGCCCGAAAAAACCTACAACAACCCAGCCACATCCCCTGTTTTAGCGTGGTGAGATGTGTTCCACACTGGGCATGCATACTCAGAAGCAGAGTAGCAAAGGGCAAGGGCAGATGTCTTCACTGTGTCTGGTTGTGATCCCCAGGTTGTGCCCGTCAGCTTTCGTATGATAAAATTAATGCTGGGGGATTCAAGAAGTGACCAGAGGAAGAGAGGAAGCACCTCTGACCTTCAGCAGCGTCCCTTCTGCTTTTGGATCGGTTCTGGAGTGGTGGCCCAAGCCAGGCCTCTGGTGACCTGGCCCTGTGGTGGGGCAGCCCCACAATTGTGTCAGAACCCTTCCAAAGGCTGGCTGCGGGGGATGAGCTGGTGCCACGAAGGGGTGAGGGGCTGCGGCCAAAAGCAGAGCCAGCCCCTCTCCGGCCACAATGGCCATTGGCTGCTTCGGCTTCTGCACCAAAACAAGGAATTGGAGGCTACCAGAAAGGAAGCAGGGAAGGCAGTGAGATCGGAAACATGAAGAAGGGAGGCAACAAAGGAGAGAGGAAGCCGAAACTGGGGGTGAGATGTAGGAAGGTCAGGGGTTTAGGATTAGGTTTAAATTTAGGAATGGCCCCACGGCAAAACGGGCAACAGGCAAGGCCTGCTCTTGGCAGGGACGAGAGCAAAGAAGATTGGCAAAGGCTTTCAAACATTCCAAGAGGATTCTGAAAATATAATTTGCAAAGTCAAGGCTTTCTAATAGAGTTCTGTACAGTTTCCAACTGCGTCCTGTTTAACCTGCTTTCCAAATTCTTCCACAGCTTACTTTGATCCTTTCCTTGACTGACAGAAAGATGCAAAAGAATCTTGCAGAATCCTCCTTCTGAGACTCACGGAAACAAACAAATGTCTAGCAGAAGCCTTGGTGGCCTATGTCCAGTGTTTCCCAACCTTCCAAATGCCACAACCTCTTAACACAGTTCCCCCAACCATAAAATTATTTTCGTTGCAACTGTTGTGAATCGTAATGTAAACATCTGATCTGCAGGATGTATTTTCATTCACTGGACCAAATATGGCACAAATACTCAATACACTCAAATTTGAATTCTGGTGGGATTGATTTTGTCATTTAGGAGTTGTAGTTGCTGGGATTTATAGTTTGCCTACAATCAAAGAGCATTCTGAACTCAACCAACAATGGAATTGAACCCAACTTGGCACACAGAACTCCCACGCCTAAGAGAAAATACTGGAAGGGTTAGGTGGGCATTGAGCTTGAGTTCGGGAGTTGTAGTTCACCTACACCCAGAGATCACTGTGGATTCAAACAATGATGGGTCTGGACCAAACTTGGCAAGAAGAGTCAATATTCCCAAATGTGAATACTGGTGGAGTTTGGAGAAAATAGACCTTGACTTTTGGGAGTTGTAGTTGCTGGGATTTATAGTTCACCTACAATCAAAGAGAATTCTGAACCCCACCAACGATAGAATTGGGCCAAACTTCCCACACAGAACCCCCATGACCAACAGAAGATACTGTGTTTTCTGATGGACTTTGGTGACCCGTCTGACGCTCTCTTGTGACCCCCCCCCCCAGGGGTCCCGACCCCAAGGTTGAGAAACACTGCTCTAGTCCTTTTGCACCTAAGGAAAAGAACTGGAGTTGATGAACGCTTCTGATTGAAATTCCTTTGTCTCAGGGAGTCTCAAAGGGAGGATTCCTTCGTATCTTGCTATGCCGAAACAGCCAAACATGATGGAGATTGATGTATTGTCGAAGGCTTTCATGGCTGAAATCACTAGGCTCTTGTGGCTTTTTTCGGGCTATATGGCCATGTTCTAGAGGCATTTTCTCCTGACGTTTCGCCTGCATCTATGGCAAGCATCCTCAGAGGTAGTGAGGTCTGTTGGAATTAGGAAACTGGGTTTATGTATCTGTGGAATGACTGGGGTGGGGCAAAGAGCTCTTCTCTGCTGGAGCTGGGTGTGAATGTTTCAACTGACCACCTTCATTAACATTTGGAGGCCTGGCTGAGCCTGGGGGAATCTTTTGTTGAGAGGTGTTAAGATGTGCCTGGTTGTTTCCTCTCTGCCGTTTTGCTGTTGTAATTTTAGAGTTTTTTTAATACTGGTAGCCAGATTTTGTTCATTTTCATGGTCTCCTCCTTTCTGTTGACATTAATACTGGTAGCCAAATTTTGTTCATTTTCATGGTTTCTTCCTTTCTGTTGACATTAATACTGGTAGCCAGATTTTGTTCATTTTCATGGTCTCTTCCTTTCTGTTGACATTGTCCACATGCTTCTTGTGGATTTCAATGGCTTCTCTGTGTAGCCTGACATGGTGGTTGTTGGTGTGGTCCAGCATTTCTGTGTTCTCAAATAATATGCTGTGTCCAGGTTGGTTCATCAGGTGCTCTGAGATGGCTGACTTCTCTGGTTGAAGTAGTCTGCAGTGCCTTTCCTAATTCCAACAGACCTCACTACCTCTGAGGATGCTTGCCATAGATGCAGGCGAAATGTCAGGAGAAAATGCCTCTAGAACATGGCCATATAGCCCCAAAAAAGCCACAAGAACCTAATGATGGAGACTGCTACTACTGACGGTCCATCCGTTTGCCTCTCTTCTCCTCCCAGCTCATCTTCCGGGAACCTGGTATCCCCAACCCAACCCCAGGCGTCTCCCACGACACCAAGGCAAGCCTCGCCTCTTGCCAAGCCCAGGCAGAACAGACAGCAGGCATGGGGCAATCCGGGGCTAATTGCACTTAACAAGCAAGATCCTGGACTGGGAGAACCGGCTGGAAGGAGGAGAGGAAGAGAGAGAGAGAGATTGCAAGAGAGGGAAGGAAGATGGGTGGACTTGTGCTTGCATTCCCAAGAACAAAGGAAGTTTCTCCACTGCATGAGCTTCAGCTTGGCATGACAAGAGCCAGACCCCTCCGGAAGGGTTGGACTGAGACCCACCGCTGGAGAATTCTGGGAGTTGCAGTCTGGCCCCTCTGGAGCCCACCCCCCAAAAAGGAGGCTGTCCCAGAAACTTTTTGACTCAATGCAAGACATCTGATCAGCTGCTGGACCTGAGACAGGAGTCATGAGAGAGGGACCAGGAGGGGTTGCTCTTAAACAGGCCAAGGCAAGGGAGGGAGGAGAGGCCCACCAAGAAACCTGTGTCAATGGGGGCCCAAAGCAATTGCAATGCAAAAGTTTATTATTTATTTACTTACTATACCGACCCTCTCAGCCCGAAGGCTACTCGAAGCGGTTTACAATCAGCAAGCAATACCACCAACGACATAAAATATAATTGAATACATTAACATATAATATAGACCATATAAAAGCAGTAGAAACAATAAAAGTCGTAAAACACAAGTCCTGAGCGTCTCATTATGAAAATCATCTTCCCGTCGCATTGTCCAATCGTTCCATATATCTAGATTAGTCTCTTACACTGCATTTGCAAATACTTGCTCTAAGAGCCAGGTTTTAACTGGGTTGTTGTAGGTTTTTTTGGGCTATATGGCCATGTTCTAGAGGCATTTTCTCCCGACATTTCACCTGCATCTATGGCAAGCATCCTCAGGTCCAGGATGGTTCATCAGGTGCTCAGCATATTATTTGAGAACACAGAAATGCTGGACCACTCTCACAACCAGCACGTCAGACTACACAGAGAAGCCATTGAAATCCATAAGAAGCATGTGGACAATTTCAACAGAAAGGAGGAAAATGAACAAAATCTGGCTACCAGTATTAAAAAAACTCTAAAATTAGAACAGCACAACAACAGAGAGGAAACAAACAAGGACATCTAATCACCTCTCAACAAAAGATTGCTCCAGGCACTGCCAGGCCATCAAATGCTAATGCTAAACATTAACACCTAGCTCCAGCAGACAAGAGTCTTTTGCCCCACCCTGGTCATTCCACAGATATATAAATCCTTTTTCCTAGTTCCAACAGACCTCACAACCTCTGAGGAGGCTTGCCATAGATGCAGGCGAAATGTCAGGAGAAATGCCTCTAGAACATGGCCATATAGCCCGAAAAAACCTACAACAACCCAGTGATTCTGGACATGAAAGCCTTCGACAATACAGGTTTTAACTCTTTTTCGAAATGTTAGGAGGGAGGGGGCCGATCTGATATCCCATAGCTGAGGGGCCACCACTGAGAAGGCCCTGTCTCTCATTCCCGCCAGTCGCATCTGCGAAGGAGGCGGGACCGAGAGCAGGGCCTTCCCAGACGATCTTAAGCTCCTAGCTGGTTCACAGGGAGAGACACGTTTGTATCACAAAGTCACAAGTCGAACATCATCATCATCATCATCATCATCATCATCATTCCCCTTAGAAAACAAAGAGGAAAGAATCAAAACGTTCCACCGCGTAGTCTAAGATCTGCCAGGGAGGCCCTGCTCTCGGTCCTATCAGCTTCACAAACGTGGCTGGTGGGGACATGGGACAGGGCCTTCTCGGTGGTGACCCCCCGCCTGTGGAATTCACTCCCCAGTGAAATTAGATTGGCGTCCTCTCTCCTTTCTTTCAGAAGAAACTGAAGACGTGGTTGTGGAACCAGGATTTTGGCTAATAATAATAATAATCTTTATTTATAACCTGCCACCATCTCCCCGAAGGGGACTCGGAGCGGCTTACATGGGGCCAAGCATATTACAGCAAAAATAAAACCAAAACTTAAGCAACAAGCAACAGCATCAAATTACATTAACAAAATAAAACATTTGAATGAAGTAACAAAATAATATACAATAATGGATATAACAGCACCTGAACAACCAGATGGTTGTTATAACGGAAAGAGAGATATTGACAAGCTGGAATGTGTCCAGAGGAGAGCGACTAAAATGATAAAGAGTCTGGAGAACAAGCCCTATGAGGAGCGGCTTAAGGAGCTGGGCATGTTTAGCCTGAAGAAGAGAAGGCTGAGAGGAGATATGATGAGAGCCATGTATAAATATGTGAGAGGAAGCCACAGGGAGGAGGAGGGAGCAAGCTTGTTTTCTGCTTCCTTGGAGCCTAGGACGCAATGGAACAATGGCTTCCAACTACAAGAGAGGAGATTCCATCTGAACATGAGGAAGAACTTCCTGACTGTGAGAGCCGTTCAGCAGTGGAACTCTCTGCCCCGGAGTGTGGTGGAGGCTCCTTCTTTGGAAGCTTTTAAACAGAGGCTGGATGGCCATCTGTCAGGAGGGATTTGAATGCAATATTCCTGCTTCTTGGCAGAAGGGGGTTGGACTGGATAATGGCCCAGGAGGTCTCTTCCAATTCTGGGATTCTATGATTCTATGAAATGCCTTTATGATTGGATAACTAATGTTGTTTTAATGTATTATATTGTATGCTTTTATTTTACTTTTATAATTGTAATTATTGCGGCATCGAATCATTGCCATTGGTAGCCGCTCTGAGTCCCCTTGCGGGGGTGAGAAGAGCAGGGTAGAAATGCTGTAAATAAATACATTTATTTAATAAAAACAGCCAGCCAAGGATAGAAAGCTGTGGGGTGGACTAGATGACCACTAAGATCTTTTCCAATGCTGCTATGCCATGATTCTATAATGGCAGCAGAATTGCTTTCACTCCAAAAGTACTGCAAGGAAGGTTTTGGAGTGGAGACACTAGGAAATCTTTCCTATTTGATAGACAAAAAACAAAAAGCCTCTAGATAGTTTTCCAAGAAACACACAGAGAAGAGATCATGGGATGTGGTGGGTAATTTCCGAGAGAGAAATCCACATAATTGAAGCCGTGGCGCAACCAATCTGTCATCTCACCTTCTTTCCAAATGGCAACAGAAATTAAGCGATGAGTCGAGACCAAAGGATCATCTCCGGGAATCCATTGCCTTGCCTCCCATTTTCCTTTTTTAGGAGTCTATTTGCCGGCTCCCAGGCTCTCCCCTCGGACAACAGCTCTTTGAGATCTCTCCAAAAACACCATGCACCTTCCTTGGGTCACTGGAAGGCCAACAACCTCTCCACAATGCCTGGGAACAAAACTTCCAGAACTTTGCAAACAAAGGAGGAACGCTTTGGGAAACCTCCCCAGCTCGGGCGCTGTCACAATAATCCCTCCTGTGCCTGGATACCTGCTAGAGAGGAGACCGAAGAGTCCGGCACGGCTCAGCGGAGTCTGTCCAGAGTGACCCGAAGGAGGGGTGCCCATTTTGTGTTCTTCCCGGGAAAGGGGAACATTGCGTCCTCCTGCTGCCGGGCCCGAGCCGGCCAGCAGCTCTGCCCCTGCGCCCTTTCCCCTGCGAGGCGGGACGCAAATGCTTCTGTGTATTTATCACAACATGCAGGACGGACAGGTCACCCGGCTCAAAATAGCCCCCAACAACAAGGGACGGAGCTGCCATTCCTCTCAATGCCGGACGCAGGCAGGGGGCCCAGCAAGATTCATTCTAAGGCAGCCATGGGCCAACTTTGACCCTCCGGGTGTTTTGGGCTTCAACTCCCACAATTCCTAACAGCCGGACTCAGAGCAGCTTACAAATAATATGTAAACAATATATGTTGCACTCCAGGACAGGAAAAGCCCTCCGACTTTAAACAACACACCACTGGATGGGAAAAAATCCATTTATTGATGATAATTAAAAAGGAGTAAGGTAAAAAAAGCACTTTGAAGCAATAGGTAAATCCAATTAGGTAGGAAGATAAGCAGGAACAAAGAAGTCCAGAGTAATAGTCCAGCAAAGTCCATAAAAATAAAGTCAAAACTTCCCAAATAAAATGCAAGAAATCAGGAAATATGAATCCAAGGCATGAATATAGAAGCATAAAATCCAAGAATCAAAACCATGAAACAAAGGCACTTAAACATGAATTTCCCAAGTAAGTTTTCCATGATCAAAGACGAGATCTTGACTTGATTCCAAACGATGCTTCATCTGACTACATATCCTATACTTGAGACTTTTATCTTCTCGTTAGCTATGTCTCTAGCACTCAAAAATTGATTTCGCTTTAGCTGATAATTTCTTATCTTTTTCTCTCGGAACCTGGCAGAACGTCGAAGCCACTGTTCAGCTTTCCTGTTTTGATTGATCTCCTCACGTCAATCTATCTGCTCATTAATTTCTGCAGCTGGGCCAGGTGCCGAACTGTTTTCATGTTCCGTATCATAGAATCAAAGAGTTGGAAGAGACCTCATGGGCCATCCAGTCCAACCCCCTGCCAAGAAGCAGGAATATTGCATTCAAATCACCCCTGACAGATGACCATCCAGCCCCTGTTTAAAAGCTCCCAAAGAAGGAGCCTCATGGGAACTCAATGGTAATAATTCAGAAAGCACACCATCATCCCACACCCCTCAGGGACATTCTCATGGGAAACTACACTCTGAACAGGGATCTCCTGGTCATTCTCTGCATCGATATCCTTGACCAAACCATTGATATCTTGAAACCCATCTTGACACCAATTGACATCACTCCCCAAATCCAAAGCACCCTGATCCTGAAACACAATCACAGGCTGAGCTCCAACAATATATTATATTATTACCATAGCACAATATTAGTATTATATATTACTATATTGTGCTCTACCATTATGCTGCAATATTATTAGTAATATTACATGTAATATAAATATAATTATATTGTATTATTATTATTAGTACTATATTGTATTACATTATAATACTATCAATATTATATGTATATACAACATATTATATTATATTATTAGCACAATGAAGGAAACAAGGTAGAACTGACATATCATCATCACATATTGTATTACATTATAATATTATCAATATTATATTTATATACAGTATATTATATTACATTACATTATTAGCACAGTGCAGAAAACAAGGTGGAACTGACACAACGTCATCACACTTTGTTCCTGGGTTATAATAAATGACATTTCCTAATTGGTCCATAATTATAATATCGTATTATTATTAGTATTATATTGTATTACATTATTATATTATCAATACTATATGTATATACAATATATTATATTATTAGCACAGTGCAGGAAACAATGTGGAACTGACACATCATCATCACACTTTGTTCCTGGGTTATAATAAATGGCATTTCCTAATTGGTCCGTAATTGTAATATCACATTATTATTAGTAGTAGTATTATATTGTATTAATTATAATATTATCAATATTATATGCATATACAGTATATTATATTACATTATATATATTATTATCACAGTGCAGAAAACAAGGTGGAACTGACACATCATCATCACACTTTGTTCCTGGGTTATAATAAATGCCATTTCCTTATTGGTCCATAATTATAATATTGTATTATTATTAGTATTTTATTATATTATATTATAATATAATATTATATGCATATACAGTATATTATATTATATTATTAGTACAGTGCAGAAAACAAGGTGGAACTGACACATCATCATCATACTTTGTTCCTGGGTTATAATAAATTACATTTCCTAATTGGTCCATAATTATAATATCATATTATTATTAGTAGTAGTAGTAGTATATTGTATTACATTATAATATTATCAATACTATATGTATATACAATATATTATATTATTAGCACAATGCAGGAAACAATGTGGAACTGACACATCATCATCACACTTTGTTCCTGGCTTATAATAAATGATATTTCCTAATTGGTCCATAATTATATCATATTATTATTAGTAGTAGTAGTGTTATATAGTATTACATTATAATATTATCAGTAGTAGTATTATATTGTATTACATTATAATATTATTAATTCTATATGTATATACAATATATTATATTATATTATCATTAGTAGCAGTATTATATTGTATTACATTATAATATTATCAATTCTATATGTATATACAATATATTATATTATATTAGTAGTAGTAGAATTATATTGTATTACATTATAATATTATCAATTCTATATGTATATACAATATATTATATTATTATTATTAGTAGTAGTAGTAGTATATTGTATTACATTATAATATTATCAATTCTATATGTATATACAATATATTATAGTATATTATCATTAGTAGTAGTATATTGTATTACATTAAAATATTATCAATACTATATGTATATACAATATATTATATTATTAGCACAGTGCAGGAAACAAGGTGGAACTGACACATCATCATCACACTTTGTTCCTGGGTTGTAATAAATGTCATTTCCTAATTGGTCCTATTGCCAAAACACGGGGGAAGTTGATCAAACTGCGAAAGCTTTGTTCTTGCGGGAGAAACTTCCTGCAGCGGCACATTTTGATGTAGTTTTCCAATGAATATGTCATCATTGAGTCTCAACCCATTCAACTTCGCTTGTGGCAGACACAAAAACAACCAAGTTTCTGTTTGTTTACTACTTTCAAAGTCAGGACCGCACAATTAAACAGGAAACAACACTTTCAAATCAGGAACAGAGGTTTTGTTTTTTTTCTAATTTTGTTACATGGTGTAATTAGAAAGGTGATCTGGCAACGAGTAAACAAATAAATACATATTATAATAATACTGTAATATAGTAATAATATATTTATATTTATTTATTTGAGGTTTTATATACTGACCCCCTCACCTTCAAAGAGGGATTCGGACCGGTTCACAACATGTTTATTTATAGTTAATATATATTTAATATATTATTATATTTGCTTTGTACTGATTTATATGATATGTTAAATGTTTTAATAGTATTTATGACTGTTTTGATTGTTGTGGCATTGAATTGTTGCCAACTGTGAACCGCCTTGAGTCGCTTCTGGGCTGAGAAAGATGGTAAACAAACAAACAAACAAATAGTATTTAACATATAAGGCATTATATGTTAAATATACCTTATACTAAATAGAATTATAGTATATTTATCATTATTAACCGCTTTGAGTCGCCTAAGGGCTGAGAAAAGCGGTATATAAATGAAGTAAATAAATAATCTATACCTTATATTACATATAATATAAAAAGGTAAAGGTAGTCCCCTGACATTAAGTCCAGTCATGTCTGACTCTGGGGTGTGGTGCTCATCTCCATTTCTAAGCCGAAGAGCCAGCGTTGTCCATAGACACCTCCAAGGTCATGTGACCGGCATGACTGCATGGCGTGCCGTTACCTTCCCGCCGGAGCGGTACCTATTGATCTACTCACATTTGCATGTTTTCGAACTGCTAGGTTGGCAGAAGCTGGGGCTGACAGCGGAAGCTCACGCCGCTCCCCGGGATCGAACCTGCGACCTTTCGATCAACAAGCTCAGCAGCTCAGTGCTTTAACCCACTATGCCACCAGGGGCTCCTATATATAATATAATATACTATATAATATACTATATATATAATACATATATTATAAAGGTAAAGGTTGTCCCGACATTAAGTCCAGTCATGTCTGACTCTGGGGTGTGGTGCTCATCTCCATTTCTAAGCCGAAGAGCCAGCGTTGTCCGTAGACACCTCCAAGGACATGTGGCCATAGGCATGACTGCATGGAGCGCCGTTACCTTTCCGCCGGAGCGGTACCTATTGATCTATTCACATTTGCATGTTTTCGAACTGCTAGGTTGGCAGAAGCTGGGGCTGACAGCGGAAGCTCACGCTGCTCCCCGGGATCGAACCTGCAACCTTTCAATCAACAAGCTCAGCAGCTCAGTGCTTTAACCCACTATGCCACCAGGGGCTCCTATATATAATATAATATACTATATAATATACTATATATATAATACATATATTATATTATATTATATACATATATTATATACATATAATATACTATTTATTTATTTACTTACTTTGCTTGTATACCGCAGTTTCTCAGCCTGTAGGCGACTCAACGCGGTTCACAACAAGAGCAAAAGTCAGTCATAACAACATACAATATTAAAACCATTAACAGTATAAAATACAAACTAATGACATCTCAATAACAACACATTAACGTCTCGTAACTAAAATCGTGATCCAATTTGTCATCCATAATTCCGTTTCCTATATTCATCGTGTTCATTGCACTATTTATCCGAACGCCTGTTCAAACAGCCAGGTTTTTAGTTTTCTTCAAAACACCATTAGCGAAGGGGCTGATCTAATGTCCATGGGAAGGGCGTTCCACAGCCGAGGGGCCACCACAGAGAAGGCCCTGTCCCTCGTCCCTGCCATATTAAATATTATTATATTATTATTATATTATTATATTAAATATAATGCTACTGATAATATATAATAATAAATAATGATAAGGCTGTTTTATTATTGTATATTTGTGTAAGTTGTAATGTTTTGAATTGTGAGCCGCTTTGAGTCTTTGAAGGGAGAGATAAAGCGAGATATAAATAAACAGTAATAATGATAAATAAATAAATAAATAATAATAATGATAGGAAGTGAGAGAAACCTACTCCTAGGAAGAAAATTTACTCCTGGAGGAGTTGTTATCCTGGGGGGAAAAGCTTTAGTTTCCACAACAAGGCACATTTTCCAAAATGATCACAGAAACAGAGAGTTCCGACTTACGTACAAAGCCAACCCACAGAAGCGAGCCCGTTCGTAACTGTGGGCCTGGCCCCTTACCTTCTTTCTGGGCAGGAGGAGGAGGAGGAAGGGCCTCCCGGTGCGGCTTCGGCCTGCCTGCCTGGCTCCCTCCGTCCCTCCCTCCCTCCCGGGCCCGGAGCGGGAGAGGCAGGCGAGCCGGGAGGGGGCGCGGTTGCCGGCCCGGCCGGGCTGGGCCAAGTGAGGACCGGCGGAATGACGGGGAAAGAGGGAGGGAGGGAGGAGATATCGCGAGACTGCCGAGGCCACGCCCACTGCCCTGGCCGGAGGAGGGGCCAAGAGGCTTCAAAGGGCGATGCCGGCAGAGAAGGAGGGAGGGAAGGTGGGGCCCACGGAAGGAAGGAAGGAAGGGAGGGAGGGAGGAAGGAAGGAAGGAAGGAGGAGAGAAGGGAAGGGAGAAAAGGCAGAGATGGACAGAAAGGAGAGAAGGGAAAGAAAGAGAAGACAAAACAAGGAGAGAAGAAAAGAAAGAAGTGGTTAAGAAAGAAAAGGAAGAAGAGAAGGGAAGGAAGAAATGGAAAGAGTGGAAGGAAAGGAAGGGAAAACAAGGAGAGAAGAAAAGGAAGAAGGGAAGGAAGAGAAGGAGAGAAGAAAAGGAAGAAGTAATGAAGGAAGAAAAGGAAGAAGAGAAGGAAAGGAAGTAGTCAAGGAAGAAAAGGAAGAAGGGAAGGGAAGGAAGAGAAGGAAAGGAAGAAGTAGTGAAGAATGAAAGGAGAGAAGGAAAAGAAGGGAAGGAAAGAGAGAAGAAAAAGAAGTATTGAAAGGAAGAAGGGAAGGGAAGAAGGGAAGAAAAGGAAGCGAAGACAAGGGGAGAAGAAAAGGAAGAAGGGAGAGAAGGAAAGGAAGTACTGAAGAAAGGAAGGGAAGGAAGTGAAGGAAGGAGAGAAGGAAAAGAAGGGAAGAAAAGGAAGGAGAAAAGGAAAAAGTAGTGAAAGGAAAGGAAGAAGGGAAGGGAAGAAGGAAAGGAAGAGAAGACAAGGGGAGAAGAAAAGGAAGAAGGGAGAGAAGGAAAGAAAGAAATGAAGGGAAAAAAGGGGAGAGGAGAAAAGGAAGAAGTGAAGGGAAGGAAGTAGTGAAGGAATGAAAGGAGAGAAGGAAAAAGGGAAGAAAAGGAAGAAGAAAAGTAAGAAGTAGTGAAAGCAAAGGAAGAAGGGAAGAAAGGAAGGAAAGACAAGGAGAGAAGAATAGGAAGAAGGGAGAGAAGGAAAGGAAGAAGTGAAGGAGGGAAAGCAGAGAGGGGAGAAAAGGAGAGAAGGGAAGGAATTAAAGAGAAGGGAAGTGAAGAAGTAGTGAAGGAAGGAAAGGAGAGAAGGAAAAGAAGGGAAGAAAAGGAAGAGAAGAGAAGGAGAGAAGAAAAGGAAGAAGTAATGAACGAATAAAAGGAAGAAGGGAAGGGAGAGAAGGAAAGGAAGAAGTAGTAAAGGAAGAAAAGGAAGAAGGGGAGGAAAGGAAGTAGTGAAGGAAGGAAAGGAATAAAAGGGAAGGGAAGAAAGAAGTGAAGGAAGGAAAGGGGAGTGGGGAGAAAAGAAGAGAAGGGAAGGAATTAAAAAGAAAGGAAGAAGTAGTGAAGGAAGGAAAGGAGAGAGAGAAGAAAAGGAGAGAAGGGAAGAAAGGGAAAAATGGAAGGAAGGAGAGAAAGGAGGGTTGAATGGAAAGTAATGCCTCCCCCTTCGTAACTCTTCAACAGATGGCAGTACTGGTATGCGGCAGGTACTGGCTTGTTCAGCAGACTCTCGTCTACAGTTCCATTTTGGCGGGAAGCCTTAACATTGAACGGTTGTGTTGTTAAAGTGCGAAGTATGGAATCCTGCGCAGACGGTCGGTCAACGTGACTTAAGCAACATGCAGCCATTGAATTCTTGACTGCAGAAGGTGTCACCCCAAAGGAGATTCCTCAGAGAATGCAAATTGTTTATGGTGATTGTGTTGGTGTGAGTACTGTGCATCGCTGGGTGAGTAAGTTTAAAGATGTTGAAGTGACACCTTCTGTCAAGAATTCAATGACTGCACGTTACTTACGTCACATTGATCGACCGTCTATGCAGGATTCCATACTTTGCACTTTAACAACACAACCGTTCAATGCTAAGGCTTCCTGCCAAAATGGAACTGTAGAGGAGAGTCTACTGAACAAGCCAGTACCTGCCGCATACGTTGCTTAAGTTGCATTGACCGACCGTCTGCGCAGGGTTCCATACTTCACACTTTAACAACACAATTGTTCAATGCTAAGGTTTCCCGCCAAAATGGAACTGTAGAGGAGAGTCTCCTGAACAAGCCAATACCTGCCACATACATTGCTTAAGTCGCATTGACCAACCGTCTCGCAGGGTTCCATACTTTGCACTTTAACAACACAACTGTTCAATGCTAAGGCTTCCCGCCAAAATGGAACTGTAGAGAGTCTACTGAACAAGCCAGTACCTGCCACATATGTTGCTTAAGTCGCATTGACCCACCGTCTATGCAGGGTTCCATACTTTGCACTTTAACAACACAACCGGTCAATGCTAAGGCTTTCCACCAAAATGGAACTGTAGAGGAGAGTCTACTGAACAAGCCAGTACCTGCCGCATGCCAGTACTGCCATCTGTTGAAGAGTTACGAAGGGGGAGGCATTACTTTTCATTCAACCTTCGTATTTGGTGGAAGGAATGCAGCTTGACTCAATGCTATGGTATCCTGCGAGCTCTAATTTAGTCAAGCACGAACCCTGTGTGGCAGAGAAGGCAAAAAAGCATGTAAAACTACAGCTCCCAAGATTCCATAGCATATGATTAAATGCCTACTGGCTGTTAGGAATTGTGGGAGTTGATGTCCAAAACACTTGGAGGGAGGGCAGAAGCGGACCCATACCTGGTGTAGACGCATCCTTGGTGCTGGAATGACTGCTGTTGGCAGCTTTGTTCGTTTCCAGGCATTTTCCGGAGGGCTAGATGGCCATCTGTCAGGTGTGCTTTGATTGTGCTTTTCCTGCATAATGGCAGAAGGGGGTTGGAGTAGATGGCCTTTGAGGGTCTTTTGCAACTCTGTCATTCTCTGAAAGATACAGAAAGTAAAAGGCCTTTACCAATTGAGGCCCTAAAACGACAGCCATAAAGGGAGCTTTGGCCGGCTCCCAAGCTCTGCAAAGCCATTTCCTTCAAGGCCAGCCAAGTCCGCACTCAGGACAATGGCTCCACGGCCCACGGTCCTGTTGTGCCCTTGGAGGAAGGAGAAGATGTTGCAAAGAGAGGTTTAGTTCCACTCATGCCGTGCTCTCGAGAGCAGGCTTGGCAGGCAATGCTTTCCTATGGGAAATGCCATTGCTTTTGGCTGGGAAATGGCATCTGTTTGGGATGCAGGTCCAGGAACCGTTTCAGGAAGGAAGGGCCAGTCCCCGGAAACAGACCGTTCCAGGCTGCATTTGCACCTTTGAATAAATGCAGCTTGACTCCCATTCAGTTTTCCGTGGCTCAATGGCATTGAAACTTGGGATTTGTAGTTTGGTGAGACATCAGCATTCTTTTGCAGAAAAGGCACAAGATCCTCACATTGAAATGGCAGGGAGAAGGTTTGAAGAAAAGAGACAAAGAGAGGTCCTGAGTATTGTCGAAGGCTTTCATGGCTGGAATCACTAGGTTCTTGTAGGTTTTTTCGGGCTATAGAGCCATGTTCTAGAGGCATTTCTCCTGATGTTTCGCCTGCATCTATGGCAAGCATCCTCAGAGGTAGTGAGGTGGCGGCAAAAAAAGCCAATGGGATTTTGGCCTGCATCAATAGGAGCATAGTGTCTAGATCTAAGGAAGTAATGCTACCCTTCTATTCTGCTTTGGTTAGACCACATCTGGAATACTGTGTCCAATTCTGGGCACCACAATTCAAGAGAGATATTGACAAGCTGGAATGTGTCCAGAGAAAGAGGGCGACTAAAATGATCAAGGGTCTGGAGAACAAGCCCTATGAGGAGCGGCTTAGGGAACTGGGCATGTTTAGCCTGAAGAAGAGAAGGTTGAGAGGAGATATGATAGCCATGTATAAATATGGGAGAGGAAGCCACGGGGAGGAGGAGGGAGCAACCTTGTTTTCTGCTTCCTTGGAGACTAGGACGCGGAACAATGGCTTCAAACTACAAGAGAGGAGATTCCATCTGAACATTAGGAAGAACTTCCTGACTATGAGAGCCGTTCAGCAGTGGAACTCTCTGCCCTGGAGTGTGGTGGAGGCTCCTTCTTTGGAAGCTTTTAAGCAGGGGCTGGATGGCCATCTGTCAGGGGTGATTTGAATGCAGTATTCCTGCTTCTTGGCAGAATGGGGTTGGACTGGATGGCCCATGAGGTCTCTTCCAACTCTTTGATTCTATGATTCTATGAGGTCTGTTGGAATTAGGACAAAGGGTTTATATATTATATAAAATTACAACAGCAAAACCACAAAGAGGAAACAACCAGGCACAGATTAACACCTCCCAGCAAGAGATTTTCCCAGGCTCAGGCAAGCCTTCAAATGCTAATGAAGGTGATCAGCTGAAACATTCACACCTAACTGCAGCAGGGAAGAGCTCCTTGCCCCACCCCAGCCATTCCTCAGATATATAAACCCATTGTCCTAATTCCAACAGACCTCACTACCTCTGAGGATGCTTGCCATAGATGCAGGCGAAACGTCAGGAGAAATGCCTCTAGAACATGGCTCTATAGCCCAAAAAAACCCACAAGAACCTAGAGGTCCTGGGGTCTGAAAATCAGGGTTTATTCTCGGTTCGCACCAACCGGATATGGACCCTCCTGGTAAGCCAGGAAAAAAGAGTCCAGAACAAAGAAAAGGCTTGGTTTATATACCCTTTAAAATAATATGCATGCATCATACAGGCAACACAATGTGCATCACAAAATTCTACTTTTACATTGACTTCAGTGGCATATTTCAAACTCAACACCTGTCAATCTTTATGTTGAGCATCCTTATCTGAGGAGGTGCTATTAATGAGGACCATCCCCAGAATGTCTACGAGACCCTATAGCAAGAGCTTCCATCCATCTTAAGAGAAGTGATGACCACCTCATTAATCTTATGATAAGGTGCCTGGTACCAAAATGATACCTCTTGAAATATGCCAGGCCTCAAGACATTCCTTTCTTTAGACCCTGGCCTCTAATTTTTGCAGCTTTTAAGAAGCCAAGTGAAGGCCATGCATGCATACATTTCTCTTTGTGATTTCATATATTTTCTAACTCCTATTTCTAATATGCCTTTGACTGTGTGGATCATCATAAATGGTGGCAAGGGCTTGGTGGGATGGGCATCCCAAGCCCCCTTCCCTCTCTCCTGAGGAATCTGTCCAAGGACCAAGTGGCCACAGTCAGAACTGACCACGGAACAGGAGACGGGTTCAAGATTGGGAAAGGCGTCCGGCAAGGCTGCATCCTCTCACCCAACCTTTTCAACTTGTATGCAGAACACATCATGCGAGGATGTGCGGGGCTGGAGGAATGCAAGGCTGGGGTGAAAATGGCTGGAAGAAACATTCACAACCACAGATATGCAGATGACACCACTCTGATGGCCGAAAGCGAGGCGGAGCTGAGGAGCCTTCTAATCAAGGTGAAAGAAGAAAGCGCAAAAGCCGGGTTGCAGCTAAACGTCAAAAAAACCAAGATTATGGCAACAAGAATGATTGACAACTGGAAAATAGAGAGAGAAACCGTGGAGGCCGTGACAGGGTTTGTATTTCTAGGTGCAAAGATGAGTGCAGACACAGACTGTGGCCAGGAAATCAGGAGACGCTTCCTTCTTGGGAGGAGAGCAAGGTCCAGTCTCGATAAAATAGTAAAGAGTAGAGACATCAGACTGGCAACAAAGATCCGCCTAGTCCAAGCCATGGTCTTCCCTGTAGTCACCTACGGATGTGAGAGCTGGACCTTCGGGAAGGCTGAGCGAAGGAAGAGAGGCGCTTTTGAGCTGTGGTGTTGGAGGAAAGTGCTGAGAGTGCCTTGGACTGCGAGAAGATCCAACCAGTCCATCCTCCAGGAAAGAAAGCCCGGCTGCTCACTGGAGGGAAGGAGACTAGAGACAAAGTGGAAGTCCTTTGGCCACATCATGAGGAGACAGCAAAGCCTGGAGAAGGGAATGATGCTGGGGAAAGTGGAAGGCAAAAGGAAGAGGGGCCGACCAAGGGCAAGATGGATGGATGGCATCCTTGAAGTGACTGGACTGACCTTGAAGGAGCTGGGGGTGGTGACGGCCGACAGGGAGCTCTGGCGTGGGCTGGTCCATGAGGTCACGAAGAGTCGGAGACAACTGAACGAATGAACAACAACAATTTCTAATATGGTTACATCAAATATATATTTTCCAATATGTGCATTATGTATTTTCATTATGCCTTCATCAACATAGAATCATAGAATCATATAATCAAAGAGTTGGAAGAGACCTCATGGGCCATCCAGTCCAACCCCATTCTGCCAAGAAGCAGGAATATTGCATTCAAATCACCCCTGACAGATGGCCATCCAGCCTCTGCTTAAAAGCTTCCAAAGAAGGAGCCTCCACCACACTCCGGGGCAGAGAGTTCCACTGCTGAACGGCTCTCACAGTCAGGAAGTTCTTCCTAATGTTCAGATGGAATCTCCTCTCTTGTAGTTTGAAGCCATTGTTCCCTTGCGTCCTAGTCTTCAAGGAAGCAGAAAACAAGCTTGCTCCCTCCTCCTCCCTGTGGCTTCCTCTCACATATTTATACATGGCTATCATGTCTCCTCTCAGCCTTCTCTTCTTCAGGCTAAACATGCCCAGTTCCCCAAGCCGCTCCTCATAGGGCTTGTTCTCCAGACCCTTGATCATTTTAGTCTCCCTCTTCCTCTGGACACATTCCAGCTTAGAGTCAATATCTCTCTTGAATTGTGGTGCCCAGAATTGGACACAATATTCCAGATGTGGTCTAACCAAAGCAGAATAGAGGGGTAGCATTACTTCCTTAGATCTAGGCACTAGGCTCCTCTTGATGCAGGCCAAAATCCCATTGGCTTTTTTTGCCGCCACATCACATTGTTGGCTCATGTTCAACTTCCTGTCCACGAGGACTCCAAGATCTTTTTCACACGTACTGCTCTCGAGCCAGGCGTCCCCCATTCTGTATCTTTGCATTTCATTTTTTCTGCCAAAGTGGAGTATCTTGCATTTGTCACTGTTGAACTTCATTTCAACAGTGACAAATGCAAGATACTCCACTTTGGCAGAAAAAATGAAATGCAAAGATACATGATTCCATAGCAGGCTTCCTTTCTGCTTCCCTGGAGACTAGGACGCAATGGAACAATGGCTTCAAACTACAAGAATGGAGATTCCACCTGAACATGAGGAAGAACTTCCAGACTGGGAGAGCCGTTCAGCAGTGGAACTCTCTGCCTCAGCATGTGGTAGAGGCTCCTTGTTTGGAACCTTTTAAACAGAGGCTGGATGGCCATCTGTCAGGGGTGCTTTGAATGCAATTTTCCTGCTTCTTGGCAGAATGGGGTTGGACTGGATGACCCATGAGGCTTCTTCCAACTCTATGATTAAAGTGGTATCAAACTGCATTAAACTGACAGTCTAGACTCTAGATGCAGCCTTTTAATATGATTTAATGGATTTTAACTGTGATTTTTTTGTACCGTTTATATTTCATACTGACTTTATGGTAGAAACCTCAGGAGTGAGGAAAATCACCACAAAACCTTCCCAAAATGGCTTTAAAGTCCTAATGTGAGAACATCTCCCTTTGACATTAGAGTTAACCTCCTGAGGTAATTTCAGGAAATCTGTGAGGAAAATCACCACAAAATCTTTCCAAAATGGAGGGCGTTTGTATCTGAAATCTATAAGGGATGCCTTCATAATAATTCCCTGTCATTTCCGAATACTTTAAAGCCATCGTGGGCAAATTTGGGCCCTCCATTTTGCCTCATTATCCCATTCGCCATTTTCCCGCCTTTTTTCCCCTGCTGGCAATTATAACCATCAGGGCTTGAATCAGGCAGCCCCGCAGCACTCTGGGAAATGTAGTTCAGGGCAGGGCCTTTTTCAATGCTGGGCAACAGGGATCCTTGCCTTCTCAAACTACATTTCCCAGAATGCAAAGCTGCCTGCTTTAAAGCCTAAATGTGAGAACTTCTCCCTTTGGCATTAGAGTTAACCACCTGAGGTAATTTCGAGACATCTGTGAGGAAAATCACCACAAAATTTTTCCAAAATGGAAGGCATTTGTAGCTCAAATCTATAATCTGGATTATATGGCAGTGTAGACTCATATATTCCAGTTCAAAGCAGATCATGTCGAGCCTGGCAGCCCTGACTCCTAGAATAACATATATTGTTCGCAGAGAGACCCTAAACCTAGTGAATTCTATGAATAATTCATTCCATTATCTTTAGCATTGCTTAATGTATTGTTTTCCTTTTATTTCCCTTTATTAATCTGCAAAGCACACTTGTCCATCTCTGACTTCCCCTCAATGAAGGAAACATTGGCAACATGGCGGACCATTTTGAGAAAGACGCCATGTTGAGAGAGAGAGAGGCGCCATTTTGCGCCTTGAGCCTTGCCTCAGAGACTTTGAACTGGATTATATGAGTCCCTCATCCATTGAGGTGTCCTTTCGGCGCCATTTCTCCTCACAGTAATGCGACTTAGGCCTTCTGATTCTTAGAAATGGCGGAGAACAGTTGTTCGCGCCAAATATAGCGTACGAAATCACCAAAATCTATGGCCCCTTCCACACAGCTGTATCAAATCCACATTGAACTGGATTATAAGGCAGTGCGGACTCAGATTACCCAGTTTGAAGCAGCCTCAGGCCCTTTCCTTTTCCCCCTCAGCTGCTTAAGCGTTGGTTTTTAGTATATGAAATTTCTTTATGTTTGTGGGTAAACGGTACTTCTTGTTGTTTCTTTGTCAGTGTTGATGTGGAGATTGTCTGGTTTGCCTTCTCTGGAACATGTAACATATAATTGTCCTTTTTCAGGGGTCCCTTTCAAATCTATGATACTATATCTGTGTGTGTATGAATCATATCTATCTATCTATATCTATGGCTGCATGGCTCTCTGTCAGGAGGGCTTTGATTACGTTTTCTTGCCCTGGTAAAGGGAGTTGGACTCAATGGCCTTGAGAATTTTCTGTTGGTCATGGATGTTCTGTGTGGGAAATTTGGCCCAATTCTGTCGTTGGTAGGGTTCTGAACGCTCTTTGATTGTAGGTGAACTATCAATCCCAGCAACTACAACTCCCAAATGTCAAGGTCTATTTCCCCCAAACCCCATCTGTGTTAATATTTGGGCATATGGAATATTCGTGCCAAGTTTGGTCCAGATTCATCATTGTTTGGGTCCATGGTGCTCTCTGGATGTAGGTGAACTACAACTCCCAAACTCAAGGTCAACGCTCACCAACCCTTCTAGTGTTTTCTGTTGGTCATGGGAGTCCTGTATGCCCAGTTTGGTTAGATTCTAACATGCTATTTAATTGTAGGTGAACTACAAATCCCAGCAACTACAACTCCTAAAAGACAAAATCAAAATTTTTTTAGTGAACGACATACATTGGGTTGTTAGGTGTCTTCTGTCCAAATTTGGTGTCAATTCGTCCAGTGATTTATGAGTTATGTTAATCCCACAAAACAAACATTACATTTTTATTTATATAGATTATTTTTGTTATTTATTTTAGAGCCACAAAATAAAAGGTGAAAAACGCAAGTCTTTGCAAGATGGATGAAGCAGAAGACACTCCTCTGTTGCCCTTTGCAAAGTAAGTATCTTCTTCCAGACACTCCAAGAGGAAATGTATTAATTTATTCTTATTTGTAACTAACTACTAGATTAGGTACCCAGTGATGCCCAGGATTAGGTCTTTTTGTCACTATATATATATATATATATATATATATATATATATACTAGCCATCCCCTGACATGCGTTGCTGTGGCCCACATGGGAGGTTTGGCCCAGTTATATCACTGGTGAACTATAAATCCCAGCAACTACAACTCCCGAATGTCAAGGTCTATTTTCCCCAAACTCCAGCAGTGTTCACATTTGGGTATATTGAGTATCCATGCCAAGTTTGGTCCAGATCCATCATTGTTTGAGTCTACAGTGCTCTCTGGATGTAGGTGAACCACAACTCCCAAACTCAAAGTCAATGCCACCAAACCCTTCTAGTGTTTTCTGTTGGTCATGGGAGTTCCATGTGCTAAGTTGGGTTCAATTCCATTGTTGGTGGAGTTCAGAATGCTCTTTGATTGTAGGTGAACTATAAATCCCAGCAACTACAATTCCCAAACGACAAAATCATAATTTTTTGAGTGATGGTCACTCCTTGTGTTGCAGGACATTTTGTTGCCGAATTTGGTGTGATTTCGTTCATTGGTTCTTATGTTTTTAAGGTACTCATTACGCACAGAGCATTTTTATATATATAGATAAATAAAATAAATAAATAACCAAAACATCCAAATGCAAACAATGGACTCTCTCTCTCTCTCTCTCTCTCTCTATATATATATATATATATTAGTCCATTGTTTGCATTTGGATGTTTTGGTTATTTATTTATTTTATTTCCTATATTTATACCCCACCCTTCTCACCCCCAAGGTTTATCAATGGTTGCATGAAGGCACTCTAATTCACACCTTTTTTGCCAAATCAGAAAGAGTGCATTTTTGGCTGCTGCGCATTACATTATATATATATATATTGGTTTCAGGGTTTTGAAAATTGAGGTGTGCATTCGATGGGACATTAGACTCAAGTCAATACAGTAAATGTGCCGTCGCGCCTGGGGGCTATTATTCTCAATAAAGGAGGGATGGACGTGGCACCTTTCCCCCAGGGGATTGCTTCTTGCACTCCTATAGGAAACTGGAACTCCCAAAACGCTGTAAATAGCTCAAGATAAGTTTTATTTATCACAAAGTCATTTCTTCAAAGCAATGAGCTGGAAAACTTTAGAGGGGTGAAGGAAAACATACATTACAGTCTCAGTTGGCTCTGGGTCCAAGGGGTTTGAAGCTGAGAAGGCTCACCAAGTTTCCTATTTCCTCAATGGCTGTGAATGCCGGAGCAAACCACAACCCCAGTTCAGATGGCCTATGTTTTGAAGACTCGGGATCTCCCTCTGGTGCCAAAAGAACCGGCTTGCCTCAATGTTATCCAGGACGATCTGGACATAAAGCATGAGTCCCAGGGGTAAAAAACCTCAGAACTGGTGCTAAGAGGTAACTTAAATCAGGGTTCTTTAGAATCAAGTCTCTTACTCACGTCCATGTGGTATGAACTCTGATGGCAGAATGAAGAAGAAAAAGGAAGTTCTCCCCTCTTGCAGGAAGAGGTGGAGCCAAACAGTACTGATTGACAGCTACAAGCAACCAATCCATACAACTATACATAAGCAGGGTAAAAAGGGGCAGGATTAAGCATGATACAACAGTTTAAGTCTTACAACTAACAGTTCTATACATAGGTCGCGCCGTCACAGTAAATATTTACATATTTTGACTTTTGTTTCTATAGAGATAGATTGATAGATGATAGACAGAGAGAGAGAGCAAAGAAGAGAAGAACTGGCTTTGGAACACATAATACATATAGGTTTACTCTTTGACAAATCCTGGGGATGTGTCTACATCAGGCATGGGCAAACTTCAACCCTCCAGGTGTTTTGGACTTCAACTCCCACAATTCCCAGGTGATCAAAGCAGAAAATCCACATGATCTGCTTTGAACTGGATTATCTTAATCTACACTGTCATATCATCCAATTCAAAGCAGATTTATTTATTTGTCGTGTCAGGGCAACCAGTCAATTGTATTCCATTTCTAACAGAACAAAACAAACAAACAGACACAATACAAATTTTGCAAGTTTGGTAGTTGATGAAATGTCCTTTGACCAGTATCTGGCCACTTGGAGTGCTTCTGGTGTTGCTGCAAGAAGGTCCTCCATGGTGCATGTGGCAGGGCTCAGGGTGCATTGCAGCAGGTGGTCAGTGGTTTGCTCTTCTCCACACTCGCATGTCGTGGACTCTACTTTGTGGCCCCATTTCTTGAGGTTGGCTCTGCATCTTGTGGTGCCAGAGCGCAGTCCGTTCAGCGCCTTCCAAGTCGCCCAGTCTTCTGTGTGCCCAGGGGGGAGTCTCTCATTTGGTATCAGCCATTGATAGAGGTTCTGGGTTTGAACCTGCCACTTTTGGACTCTCGCTTTCTGAGGTGTCCCAGCGAGTGTCTCTGTAGATCTTAGAAAACTATTTCTTGATTTAAGTTGTTGACATGCTGGTTGATACCCAAACAAGGGATGAGCTGGAGATGTCTCTGCCTTGGTCCTTTCACTATTGGCTGCTCCTTCCCGGAGGATGTCAGGTGGTGCAAGACCGTCTAAGCAGTGTAATTTCTCCAGTGGTGTAGGGTGCAGGCACCCCGTGATAATGCGGCATGTCTCATTAAGAGCCACATCCACTGTTTTAGCATGGTGAGATGTGTTCCACACTGGGCATGCGTACTCAGCAGCAGAGTAGCATAGCGCAAGGGCAGATGTCTTCACTGTGTCTGGTTGTGATCCCCAGGTTGTGCCAGTCAGCTTTCGTATGATATTGTTTCTAGCGCCCACTTTTTGCTTGATGTTCAGGCAGTGCTTCTTGTAGGTCAGAGCACGGTAATAATAACAAATAGATTAAAATAATAAATGTAATAAAATAATAATGAGAACAGAATGAAATAATAAATAACCTTGATGTGAGTATAAGTCGAGGGGGACTTTTTCAGCCTAAAAAAGGGGGCTGAAAAACTAGGCTTATACTAGAATATATGCAGTAATATACCTGTGGAATAATGTCCAGGGTGAGAGAAAGAACCATTGTCAGTTAACTAAGCGTAAAGGGTGAAATTAGCAAGCTAGATTTTGATTGTGTGAACATCAATGTTCAAAACATGAGCCCATAGGCAGAAGTCACCAGCAGGTGGCAGACCGAAACTGAAGTTGTGAGAATGTGGTAGCTTGTGTCATCCCACATCCCACAGAGGACAGGTGAAACTTAAAGTAGGGACAGGGAAATTACTGGTGGACTGCTTAATCAAAAGCACACCGGAACATCCAGGTTTTTAGTTGTGTCTGGAAAAAGGACAAAGTAGGAGCCTGTCTAAACTCCCTGGGGAGGGAGTTCCAGAGCTGGGGGGCCAAAACCGAGAAGGCCCTCTCCCTCATCCCCACCAACCGTGTTTGAGATGGCGGAGGAAGAGAGAGCAGTACCTCCCCGGATGATCTCAAGGTACCACTGGTTCATAGGGGAAGATGCGACCAAGAAGATAAGCAGGTCCCAAACCGTTTAGGGCTTTACAGGTAATCACCTGCACCTTGAATTGGGACCAGAAACTTATTGGAAGCCATTGGAGCTGTTTAAACAGGAGAGTAGACCACTCTCCGTAACCAGCTCCCGTAAGTAGTCTGGACGCAGATCTTTGGACAAACAGTAGTTTCCGGGCCGTCTTCAAGGGAAATGTTGTTGTTGTTCATTCGTTCAGTCATCTCCGACTCTTCGTGACCTCATGGACCAGCCCACGCCAGAGCTCCCTGTCGGCCGACAGCACCCCCAGCTCCTTCAAGGTCAGTCCAGTCACTTCAAGGGTGCCATCCATCCATCTTGCCCTTGGTCGGCCCCTCTTCCTTTTGCCTTCCACTTTCCCCAGCATAATTGTCTTCTCCAGGCTTTGCTGTCTCCTCACGATGTGGCCAAAGGACTTCCACTTTCCCTCTAGTCTCCTTCCCTCCAGTGAGCAGCCGGGCTTTCTTTCCTGGAGGATGGACTGGTTGGATCTTCTCGCGGTCCAAGGCACTCTCAGCACTTTCCTCCAACACCACAGCTCAAAAGCATCTCTCTTCCTTCGCTCAGCCTTCCCTAAGGTCCAGCTCTCACATCCGGAGGTGACTACAGGGAAGACCACGGCTTTGACTAGGCAATGGATCTTTGTTGCCAGTCTGATGTCTTACTCTTTACTATTTTATCGAGACTGGACATTGCTCTCCTCCTAAGAAGTAAGCGTCTTCTGATCAAGGGAAATAGACCTTGACATTTGGAAGTTGTAGTTGCTGGGATTTATAGATCACCTACAATCAAAGAGCATTCTGAATTGGGCCAAACTTCCCTCACAGAACCCCCAGGACGAACAGAAAATATTGTTTTCTGATGGTCTTCGGTACTGACCCCCAGGTTGAGAAACAGTGCTATAAGCCAACAAGGACCTACGGTGGTCAGTCCTTGACATTTCAGGCCACGGTGTCATTTAATGACTGTGATACCAAAGGATGGCTTCCTAGCAACATTAGGTGTCCAAATCTGAGGCATGGGCCAACTTGGTCCCTCCAGGTGTTTTGGACTTCAACTCTATTGAGTCTACAGAACTGAGAAAACCTATTTTGATGAAGCCACTGCTGAGCATCTTGAATAGAAGCGTTGCAGTCATCCAACCTAGAGGTGACTAGGGCATGGACCACCATGGCCAAATCAGATTTCACGAGGTACGGGCAAACCCCTTTTCCCCATAGGAATAACATTTTAAAAAAGCTAGGATGCTATTCTATTTCTAAACTGTTCTTGATCAACCTGTGAAAATCTACCTTCCACACTGTGACAGTTCTTCATAGATCTTGCATTCAATGTTCTTTTCTAAACTAAATGCATCCAACTGCATGTCAGTTTAGAGCCCTTTGCCTGCCTCTCCTCGGAAAAAAAGAGACCCCGAAAATGGCTATAGCAGCCTAAGAGTAGTTCCAGGTGGGAATATAAACATGTGCGCATTCAGAAAAAGACGTACAAGCCACTCTCAACACCTTTGCAGATGCATATGAGAAGCTCGACCTGTCACTGAACATCGAGAAAATCAAGGTGCTCTTCCAGCAGTCACCGGCCAATCCCTCTCCAATGCCAGAGATACGGTTTAATGGTATAACATTAGAAAATGTGGACCATTTCCACTACCTTGGCAACTACCTCTCCACCAAAGTCAACATTGACATCGAAATACAACACCGCCTGAGCTCTGCGAGTGCAGCATTTTTCCAAATGAAGCAGAGAGTGTTTGAGGACTGGGACATCCGTAGGGAGACCAAGGTGCTTGTTTATAAAGCCATTCCCTTCCCAACCCTGCTATATGCCTGTGGGACGTGGACTTTCTGCAACTCCTGGAACGATTCCATCAGCCCTGCCTCCGGAAAATCCTGCAAATCTCTTGGGAAGACAAATGGACAAATGTCAGCGTGCTGGAAGAAGCAAAGACCACCAGCATTGAAGCGATGCTCCTCTGCCATCAACTCTACTGGACCAGCCACGTTGTCCAGATGCCTGACCACTGTCTCCCAAAGCAGTTGCTCTACTCCAAACTCAAGAATGGAAAACAGAATATTCGTGGGCAGGAAAAGAGATTTAAAGTTGGGCTCAAAGCCAACCTTAAAAACTCTGGCATTGACACTGAGAATTTGGAAGCCCTGGCCCTTGAGCACTCCAGTTGGAGGTCAGCTGTAACCAGCAGTGCTGCCGAATTTGAAGAGGCATGAATGGAGGGCGAAAGAGAGAAACGTGCCAAGAGGAAGGCGCGTCAAGCCAACCCTGACTGAGACCGCCTTCCACCTGGAAACCAATGTGGGAGAAGATGTAGATCAAGAATAGGGCTCCACAGCCACATACGGAGCCACCGGAATACTGCTCCTGGAAGACTATCCTACTCGGCCAACGAGGGATCGCCTCAGTAAATAAGTATAAACATGTTTATTCAAAACTAGTTTTCGGAGTCATGTTCTGCTTCCTCCATGAACTTCGTGCCCCATAAAAAGGACTCCAGGGTGGGAAGGTAAAACATACATTTAAATGGCAAATACCACCCATGCAAACCACAAAGATTAAATATTAATTTGTCAACTTCAAAGAGCACCGGGAGGAAGAAGGAAATTGGCAAAAGCTGAAGGAACGGCAAGCCAGAGCCAATCCTCCGAGCAATAAACTAATTGCAGTGCCTTCCTTCCCTGTTGATCTCTCTCTTGGATCTGCAAGAGGACCGTCTGCGTTTGCTTACTTGAGGTTATGAAATTTAATAACCCGTTGCGGAATGCAAGGTGTGGGAGGAAACTTGGAGAGCAAATAATTACAAATATGCATGAGCCCGGAGAGAACTGCTTATCGGCGTGTGAAATGGTAGTCTGATCATATTAGGCAAATCTCTTTTCTTGGCGTTCTTTGCATAAACTACTTTCTTCGTAGCAGCCAAAACTATTCAACAGAGGTTTTCATACTTAGACAATGTGAAATTACGGGCTTCCCAATTTTCTTATATGTTGTAGGACAGACATGGGCCAACTTGGTCCCTCCAGGTGTTTTGGACTTCAACTCCCACAATTCCTAACAGCCGGTAGAATCATAGAATCAAAGAGTTGGAAGAGACCTCATGGGCCATCCAGTCCAACTCCATTCTGCCAAGAAGCAGGAATATTGCATTCAAATCACCCCTGACAAATGGCCATCCAGCCTCTGCTTAAAAGCTTCCAAAGAAGGAGCCTCCACCACACTCCGGGGCAGAGAGTTCCACTGCTGAACAGCTCTCGCAGTCAGGAAGTTCTTCCTCATGTTCAGATGGAATCTCCTCTTTTGTAGTTTGAAGCCATTGTTCCGCATCCTAGTCTCCAGGGAAGCAGAAAACAAGCTTGCTCCCTCCTCCTCCCTGTGGCTTCCTCTCCCATATTTATACATGGCTATCATATCTCCTCTCAGCCTTCTCTTCTTCAGGCTAAACATGCCCAGTTCCCTAAGCCGCTCCTCATAGGGCTTGTTCTCCAGACCCTTGATCATTTTAGTCGCCCTCCTCTGGACACATTCCAGCTTGTCAATATCTCTCTTGAATTGTGGTGCCCAGAATTGGACACAATATTCCAGGTGTGGTCTAACCAAAGCGGAATAGAGCATGGGGAGCATGACTTCCCTAGATCTAGACACTATGCTCCTCTTGATGCAGGCCAACATCCCATTGGCTTTTTTTGCCGCCACATCACATTGTTGGCTCATGTTTAACTTGTTGTCCACGAGGACTCCAAGATCTTTTTCACATGTACTGCCAGGCGTCACCCATTCTGTATCTTAGGCTGTTAGGAAATGTGGGAGTTGAAGTCCAAAACACCTGGAGGGACCAAGTTGGCCCTTGCCTCAGATTTGGACACCTAATGTTGCTAGGAAGCCATCACAGCCATTGAATGATACCATGGCCTGAAGTGTCAAGGACTGACCACCGTAGGTCCTTGTTGGCTTATAGCACTGTTTCTCAACCTGGGGGTCAGTACCCCTGTGGGGGTCATGAGAGGGTGTCAAAGGGGGCACCGAAGACCATCAGAAAGCAGTATTTTCTATTGATCATGGGGGTTCTGTGTGTCAAGTTTGGTTCAATTCCATCGTTGGTAGAGTTCAGAATGCTCTTTGATTGTAGGTGAACTATAAATCCCAGCAACTACAACTTCCCAATATCACAGTCTGTTTTCCCCAAACACCACCAGTGTTCACATTTAGGCAAATTGAGTATCCGTGCCAAGTTTGGTCCAGATCCATCATTGTTTGAGTCCACAGTTTTCTCTGGATGTAGTGAACTACAACTCCCAAACTCAAGATCAACATCCACCAAACCCTTCCCTTATTTTCTGTTGCTCATGGGAGTTGTGTGTGTGAAATTTGGTTCAATTCCATCGTTGATGGAGTTCAGAATGCTCTTTGATTGTAGGTGAACTATAAATTCCAGCAACTACAACTTCCAAATGTCACAGTCTATTTTCCCCAAACGCCACCAAACTTGGCACGAATATTCAATATGCCCAAATGTGAAGTGTTCACATTTGGGCATATTGAGTATTCGTGCCAAGTTTGGTCCAGATCCATCATTGTTTGAGTCCACAGTTTTCTCTGGATGTAGGTGAACTACAACTCCCAAACTCAAGGTCAGCGTCCACCAAACCCTTCCCTTATTTTCTGTTGCTCATGGGAGTTGTGTGTGTGAAGTTTGGTTCAATTCCATAATTGGTGGAGTTCAGAATGCTATTTGATTGTAGGTGAACTATAAATTCCAGCAACTACAACTTCCAAATGTCACAGTCTATTTTTCCCAAACTCCACCAGTGTTCACATTGGGGCATATTGAGTATTCATGCCAAGGAATATGGAATAATTGGATGATGAGACTGGATCTTGATTTTAAGATGCAAATGAGATGTTTTATTGATTTATATTGACTATTATGCTACTGTTTTAATTGTTTCTAACTGTTTTATGATGTTTTTGAACATTGAATTTTGCTATTGTTAACCGCTCTGAGTCGCCCGAGGGCTGAGAAGAGTGGTATACAAATATAGTAAATAAATAAATAAATAAATAATAAATTTGGTCCAGATCCATCATTGTTTGAGTCCACAGTGCTCTCTGGATGTAGGTGAACTACAACTCCCAAACTCAAGGTCAACGTTCACCAAACACTTCCCTTATTTTCTGTTGCTCGTGGGAGTTGTGTGTTTCAAGTTCGGTTCGATTCCATCATTGGTGGAGTTCAGTATGCTATTTGATTGTAGGTGAACTATAAATCCCAGCAACTACAACACCCAAATGACAAAATCAATCCCCCCCCCCCCCCAAACCCCACCTGTATTCAAAATTGTGTGTATTGGGTGTTTGTGCCAAATTTGGTCCAGTGAATGAAAATACATCCTGTGATGAATTGTATTTACATGACAATTCATCACAGGAGCAAAATTCCAGTAGCAACAAAAATAATGTGATGGTTGTGGGGTCACCACAACATGAGGAACTGTGTTAAGGGGTCACAGCATTAGGAAGGTTGAGAAACACTGGCTTATAATGATGACATTAATGCAATTGAATTTTCTTAAGCAAGGAATGCCCATGCCATTCCTTGCCTAAGAAAACCCAAAATAAATAAATAATAAATATAAATGCCCGAAATCAATATAAAAGCCCCAAATCAATAAATAATAAATAAATAATGCCATTGAACTATATTCATGCTG
Source organism: Anolis sagrei (assembly GCF_037176765.1). Lineage (NCBI taxonomy): Eukaryota > Metazoa > Chordata > Lepidosauria > Squamata > Anolidae > Anolis > Anolis sagrei. The sequence continues at coordinate 1,681,630 of NC_090026.1, forward strand.
AACTCTGCTTCTATGCAATATTCAGGTGCTTCCTTCTCCTTTTCCCCAGGCAGTCCAAGATGGTCAGGCGGTCAATTCCAGAGGCAGAGGATCCTCATGCTGACTTCTCCAAGAGAGAGTTTTGGGACTGGCTCAGCCAGCAACCCAGGTAAATTGCATTACCTGAGCTCCACTCTTCACTTTCCCTTTCCCTTTCCTAGTCCAAAAGGCCATCTAAAATCAGCAGGTGGTTGATGACGGCAGCGTGGGATTGCCCTCAGTTCTGCTCCAGCAATAGCCAGGCAACTTCCGCTGCCAGGTAGCAAGCAAATCAACAAGTTAATTTATTTTATTTGTCGTGTCAGAGCAACCAGTCCATTATATATTACATTTCTAACAGAACAAAGCAAACAGACAGAAAAATACACATCTTGTGAGTTTGGTAGTTGGTTAAATGTCCTTTGATCCGTATCTGTCCACTTGGAGTGCTTCCGGTGTTGCTGCAAGAAGGTCCTCCATTGTGCATCATGTGGCAGGGCTCAGGGTGCATTGCAGCAGGTGGTCAGTGGTTTGCTCCTCTCCACACTCGCATGCCGAGGATTCCACTTTGTAGCCCCATTTCTGAAGGTTGGCTCTGCATCTCGTGGTGCCAGAGCGCAGTCTGTTCAGCGCCTTCCAAGTCGCCCAGTCTTCTGTGTGCCCAGGAGGGAGTCTCTCATTGGGTATCAGCCATTGGTTGAGGTGCTGGGTTTGGGCCTGCCACTTTTGGACTCTCGCTTGCTGAGGTGTTCCAGCGAGTGTCTCTGTAGATATTAGAAAACTATGTCTAGATTTAAGTCGTTGGCGTGCTGGCTGATACCCAAACAAGAAACAAGTTAATTTATTTATTATTTATTTATTTACAGTATTTCTATTCCGCCCTTCTCACTCCGCAGGGGACTCAGGGCGGATTGCAATATGCACATATATGGTAAACATTCAATGCCAAAGACACACAACAGATATAGACAGTCAGAGGCTATTTAACTTTTTCTGGCCGCCAAGGGAGCTGTCGCTTTCATCGTCCATCTGCAACACTGATAAAGTACTTCCGCATTCCCCGCATGCTTTTGCTGGAGTCTTTTTTATGGCCTCGTAAATTAGTTAAATTAGCCTCCGCACACCTAATTTTCCGACTTGACAGACGCAACTGTCTTTCGGGTTGCAAAGGTCGACAGCAAGCTACACAATTGGGCGGAAGCTCACTCCAACCCGGGCTGGCTTCGAACTCATGACCTTTTGGTCAGAAGTGATCTTAATGCAGCTGACACTCAAACAGCTGTGCCACAGTCCCACAGTTAATTCACGTAAATGCATTTTCAGGTCCCAAAGATCCCTGTTCAGCTCCAGGGCTTTGTACTGGGTTTAATAGAATCACAGTTGTGGTCTCTTCTAGCTCTATGATAGTTCAGCCCTTGATCTTCTGGAACCCTCACAGACATCTTGGGTTTGTAAGGAAAAGGGATCAGGTTGGCTTTCTCCTACTTGGAGCAATTGTTTCAAATGGCAGGAAAGGAAGCTCCACCTGAACATTAGGAAGAACTTTCTGAAGAGCTGTTCAACAGTGGAACTCTCCACCTCGGGCTAGGTGACTGTGGAGCCCTATTCTTGACCTGCATCTTCTCCCACAGTGAGGGCATCGGTTTCCAGACGGAAGGAGGTCCCAGTCGGGGTTGGCTTGACGCGCCTTCCTCCTGGCACGTTTCTCTCTTTCATCCTCTATTCGTGCCTCTTCAAATTCTACAGCACTGCTGGTCACAGCTGACTTCCAGCTGGAGCGCTCAAGGGCCAGGGCTTCCCAGTTCCCAGTCTATGCCAGAGTTTGTAAGGTTGGTTTTGAGCCCATTTTTCAATCTCTTTTCCTCTCCTCCAACATTCCGTTTTCCATTCTTGAGTTCGGAGTAGAGCAACTGCTTTGGGAGATGGTGGTCGGGCATCCGGACAACATGGCAGGTCCAGCGGAGTAGATGGCGGAGGACCATCGCTTCAATGCTGGTGGTCTTGGCTTCTTCCAGCACGCTGACATTTGTCCACTTGTCTTCCCGAGAGATTTGCAGGATTTTTTGGAGGCAGCGCTGATGGAATCCTTCCAGGAGTTGAGTGTGATGTCTGTAGACAGTCCATATATACACCATGTATGTAAATAAGGGGGAATAGTCAGTAGCATAGTTCCAGTGTAATAAGAACAACAACAACTACTTTATTTTTATTTTTATACCCCTCCACCATCTCCTCGAAGGGACTCAGGGTGGCTTATAAGGGGACAAGCCCAAAAATACAGGTTAAAACACACACACAATAAAATAAAATAAGACAAAATAAAATCAACTCCATCCATCCATTGATCTAATTATCCACCTGTCAATCCATCCATCCGTGTATCTATTTATCCATCTATCCATCCATCCATCCATCCATTGATCTAACTATCCATCTGCCCATCTGTCTGTCTGTCCGTCCATCCATCCGGCCATCCATCCATCCATCTGTCCTTCTATCCATCCTCAATTAAATTCTATCCATCCATCAATTAATCACATTAAGGTTTAATGCCCAGAGAACTCAAGGGGATCAGGAAAGGTTTAAAGAGTGAAGAGTACACACACACATACACACACAAAGATTTGTAATATATAAAGGTAGCAGTCACAAAAATATATGGTGAAGTGGCATCATGTCTGTCCATTGTGTTGTTGTGTGTTTTCTGGGCTTTCTGGCCATGTTCCAGAAGCATTCTCTCCTGATGTTTCACCTGCATCTGTGGCAAGTATCCTCAGAGGTTGTGAGGTCTGTTGGAAACTAGGAAAAGGGGGTTTATATATCTGTGGAATAATGTCCAGGGTGGGAGAAAGAACTCTTGTCTGCTGGAGGTAGGTGTGAATGTAGCAATTGGCCACCTTGTCTGTTTGAGGTACCTACCTCCAACAGACAAGAGTTCTTTCTCCCACCCTGGACATTATTTCACAGATATATAAACCCAATATTCCTACTTTCCAACAGACCTCACAACCTCTGAGGACGCTTGCCAGAGATGAAAGCGAAACGTCAGGAGAGAATGCACCTGAAACATGTCCATACAGCCTGGAAAACACACAACAACCCATGAAAGCCTTCGACAATAATACATCTGTCCATTGTGATGAACTGGGCAGAGAAGGCGAGGTTTCTGTAAAAACATAATTGTGTTGCTGTGCAGTTGCTTAGTTGCAGCTTCCTGTTTCTTTCTTGTTGGTTTTTAACATCAATAATGGAGAAGGAAGTGAATAATAGAATCATAGAATCAAAGAGTTGGAAGAGACCTCCTGGGCCATCCAGTCCAACCCCATTCTGCCAAGAAGCAGGAATATTGCATTCAAATCACCCCTGACAGATAGCCATCCAGCCTCTGGCTACCAGTTTTAAAAAACTCTAAAATTTTAACAGCTAAACATCAGAGAGGAAGAAACCAGGCACAGATTAACAACTCCCAGCAACAGATTTTCCCAGACTCAGGCAGGCCTTCAAATGCTAATGAAGGTGATTAGCTAACATTCACACCTAACTGCAGCAGGGAAGAGCTCCTTGCCCCACCCCAGCCATTCCACAGATATATAAACCCATTGTACCAATTGCAACAGACCCTCTGAGGATGCTTGCCATAGATGCAGGCGAAACGTCAGGAGAAATGCCTCTAGAACATGGCCATATAGCCCGAAAAAACCCACAAGAACTGAGTGATTCCGGCCATGAAAGCCTTCGACAATACATTCATCCAGCCTCTGTTTAAAAGCTTCCAAAGAAGGAGCCTCCACCACACTCCGGGGCAGAGAGTTCCACTGCTGAACGGCTCTCACAGTCGTTTGGGCCACTCTCAAGTGGCCCAAACAGGGCAATGCAAATGGTACGGATGGATTTCCAATTGCAAGCAAGCCAATGCAGCAGCAAACCTAACAAGACTGTGGTAGTACAAAAGAAGCATGTGTTGCCATCCTGGTAACTTTCCAATTGCAGGAGAAGCACTTTTCAATAGAATTACCCCAAACATCTGACTTCCCTGATAAGTGCCTTAGGATGGAAACTGCTGAGCATATTCACACCTACCTCGAAGGAGAAATGTGTTATCCAAGGCCTTGAGCGGGTCACACAGAACAACGATGTTACCCTCTCGTTCAGTGGAAGCTTAGCCTTGGCCAAGGACAGGGCCCTCTTCTGCGGCTGAAAAAAGGAACCTGCGAGGAACAATTCAGAGCATCTTACAAGATATATATACATACAATATATTAAATTATTCACATACTACAATATCAGTATTATATAATACCATATACCATTATATTGTAATATTATTAGCAATATTACATGTAATATAAAATATATAATTATAATATTGTAGTATTATTATCAGTATTATATTGTATTACATTATAATATTATAAATAAATATAAAATAAATATTTTTATTTGAACAAATATAAATAAGTAAGTAAGTATTATAAATATCATATGTATTGTATGTGACCTCACTACCTCTGAGGATGCTTGCCATAGATGCAGGCGAAACGTCAGGAGAGAATGCCTCTAGAACAGTGTTTCTCAACCTGGGGGTCGCGAGGGGGTGTCAGAGGGGTCGCCAAAGACCATCAGAAAACATAGTATTTTCTGTTGGCATGGGTTCTGTGTGGAAAGTTTGGTCCAATTCCATCATTGGTGGGGTTCAGAATGGTATTTAATTGTAGGTGAACTATAATTCCTAGCAACTACAACTCCCAAATGTCAAGATCTATTTTTCTCATACTCCTCCAGTGTTCACATTTCAGCATATTGAGTATTCATGCCAAGTTTGGTTCAGATCCATCATTGTTTGAGTCCACAGTGCTCTCTGGATGTAGGTGAACTACAACTCCAAAATTCAAGGACAATGTCCATCAGATCCTCCCAGTATTTTCTTTTGGCCATGGGAGTTCTGTGTGCTAAGTTTGGTTCAAGTTCATCATTGGTGGTGTTCAGAATGCTCTTTGATTGTAGGTGAACTATAAATACCAGCCACTACAGCTCCCAAATAACAAAATCAATCCCCCCAACCCCACCAGTATTCAAATTTGGGCATATTTGGGCATATTGGGTATGCATATAGCCCGAAAAAACCTACAACAACCCAGTGATTCCGGCCATGAAAGCCTTTGACAATACATAATATCATTTTATTAGTAGTAGTAGTATATTGCATTACATTATAATATTACCAATATGATATGTATATACAATATATTATATTAAAGCTCAATAACTTCCCAGAGTCCCACTGAACCAAAAAGCCTTCTGAGCATTATTCAAGACATTATTATTATTATCATTATTATTATTATTGATAATAATCTTCAAGACAGTAGTCCAGTTCACAAGAGCTTATGTCATAACAAATACTAGTCTTTACAATGCCAGTAGACTCTTTTGCATGTTTGCAGCAAGACATGGTGTTAAGCCTTCCCCGCTCCAGGTACAAATCTGATATCTGTGAAGTTTTGAAGTAAACCCAGCTGGACTAAGCTGAGCCCATTTATCTTCCAGCTCTCCTTGGATGGAAGAATACCAGGAGGCGCCCTCCCTGCTGGTAAGTTTTTCATGGACAGCATGGGATTATTTGCTTTTCTCTTGCAGAACTAATGCTTCTTGTAAAACTAGGAAAATGCACATCCTAGAAGCAGAGGTGGCCCTAGGTAATTTTCAATGGTAAGCAAACAGTATTTTGGCGCGCCCCCCTCCCCAACCAATCATTGATATATATTTTCTGTTCGTCCTGGGAGTTCTGTGTGCCATATTTAGTTCAATTCCATCATTGATGGAGTTCAGAATACTCTTTGATTTTAGGTGAACTATACATCCCAGTAACTACAACTCGCATATGTCAAGGTCTATTTGCCTTCAAGAGCACCCCTGGGCAAAACCAAGTATACCGCAAATGCTTACTTTGTGTAATGGGTTGAGCTGCCCCTGCCTAGAAGGGGTCTCTGTGCGCCTCTCCTTCTCTGTGTGTGCCAGCCTCACTTGTTTTATGGAACCAGATACCTTTTGGAGAGGGAAGCGAGGTCAACATGTGCTTATGAAAAGAAGGGTAGTGATAATTTCACCTGGAAGAATTATTATTATTATTTATTTACAGCATTTTGACCCCGCCCTCTCAATCTCCGGGGGCGGGGGGGACTCAGAGCGGCTAACAAAGGCGGCAATTCGATGCCATAATCAATAACACAGTATAAAACCATAAATACATACAGAGTTAAAACAGTAGCAATTAATTATAACCAAATTATCATAACAGTCATTAAAAACAATATTCAGTCCACAAACCCACCGATAGAACAATAAAAGTGTCTCCTCATACATATCGTCTTGCCAATCCATTTCCAGTCAAAGTGCTGCTTTATGTTTATTGTCCAAAATAAATGTCAGAAGGCTTCAGGCCAGTTGCACAGAGAGAAGTAACAGCACCTTACGCGAGTAGAATGGTTGTTTTGATACCATTTTCCATTTCCTTCACTCTCAGCTCAAGAGGGTAGCAGACAGCATGCTCCCCAGAAAGTCTGGAAATGGCATTCAAAAATTGGCGTGTGTCCCCGAAAAGACCATCAAATAGTCTTGGGACCATGCCCGTAGGCTGCCCATGCGTGGAAGAAGGCACTGAACTGAGGAGGATGTGCTGTCAGCATGCGACACATTTTCACACCATAGCTGACAATGCCACAACACATAGCTTGCCACAGTGACATTTATTTATTTATTTATTTATTTACTGTCCTTGTATACCGCCGTTTCTCAGCCTAACTGGCGACTCAACGCGGTTTACAACAGAATATACAGTACACAGTATACAATTAAAACCGTAAAAAACATAATACACAATATTTCACATAAATCACAATCCAATACATCTCCTAACTAAAATCGTGGTCCAATTGCATCATCCATATTACCAATCCGTAGTCGACACATTCATTGCACCGAATTAACCAAATGCCTGCTTGAACATCCAAGTTTTTAGTCTTCTTCGGAATACCATCAGCGAGGAGGCTGATCTTACCTCCATGGGAAGGGTGTTCCAGAGCCGAGGGGCCACCACAGAAAAGGCCCTGTCTCTCGTCCCCGCCAGCCGCACCTGTGAAGCAGGCGGGATAGAGAGCAAGGCCTCCCCAGAAGATCTTAGGGTCCTGGTGGGCTGATAGGCCGAGATACGTTTGGATAGGTAGGTTGGGCCAGAACCGTTTAGGGCTTTAAAGGCCAACGCCAGCACTTTGAATTGAGCCCGGTAGCAAATCGGCAGCCAGTGGAGCTGGTGCAGCAAAGGAGTTGTGTGCTCCCTGCGCTCCGCTCCAGTTAGTATCATGGCTGCCGACCGTTGGACTAATTGGAGCTTCCGAGCCGTCTTCAAAGGCAACCCCACGTAGAGAGCGTTGCAGTAGTCTAAACGGGATGTAACCAGAGCGTGGACTACCGTGGCCAAGTCAGACTTCCCAAGGTACGGGCGCAGTTGGCGCACGAGTTTTAACTGTGCGAATGCTCCCCTGGTCACCGCCGAAACCTGGGGTTCCAGGCTCAGCGATGAGTCCAGGATCACACCCAAACTGCGAACCTGCGTCTTCAAGGGGAGTGCGACCCCATCCAGCACAGGCTGTGACCCTATGCCCTGTTCGGCCTTGCGACTGACCAGGAGGACCTCTGTCTTGTCTGGATTCAATTTCAATTTGTTCGCCCTCATCCAGACCGTCACAGCGGCCAAGCACCGGTTCAGGACCTCGACAGCCTTCTTAGTGACAGGTGGGAAGGAGTGACAGAGTTGAACATCATCTGCGTACAAATGACATCGCACCCTGAAACTCCGGATGATCTCACCCAGCGGCTTCATGTAGATGTTGAACAACATGGCCTGGCCTTTTGAATATGCCATTCCAAAAAGAGCCCGTTTCCCAAACTCTGGTTTCACCGGGCTGGCAGAGTACAGTGCAATATAATCATCATCATCATCATCATCATCTATATAAATAAAAATGTAATGTTCATTTGTGGTATTCACAGAACTCAAAAACCACTGGGGGAATTGACACCAAATTTGGACACAACACACCTAACAACCCAATGTATGTCCTTCACTCATAAAAACACTAAAAAACACAGCAGAAGGGACTTAAAAAGCCCCCAAATATAAATGACGAAAAGCTAAACGACAATACAGAAAAAGGAAAGAAAGAGGGAGGGAAGGTAAGAAAAAAAACAAAGAAAGAAAGAAAAGAAAGAAGGAAGGAAAGAAAGAAGGAAAGGGAGAAGGAAGCATGGAAGCAAAGAGAGAAGGAAAGTAGGAAAGAAGTAGAGAAAGAAGAAAGGAGAGAAAGAGGGAGGGAAAGAAAAAGGGGGAAAGAAGGAAAGTTAGAGAAGGAAGGAAGGAAGGAGAGAAGGAAAGAAAAAAGGGAAAGAAGGAAGGAAAGAGGGAGCGAAGGCAGAGGGAGGGAAGAAAAGAGAGACAGCAAAAACCTAAATGACAATACAGAAAGCCCCAAAAACCTAAATGACAATACAGAAAAAAGGAAGAAAGAGGGACGGAAGGGGAGAAAAGAAAGAAAGAAAGAGAGAGGGGGAGGGAGGGGAACAAAGAAAGAAAGAGAGAAGGAAGCATGGAAGCAAAGAACGAAGGAAGGAAAGAGGTAGAGAAGAAAGAAAGGAGAGAAAGGAGAAGGAAAAGAAAAGGGGAGGAAGGAAGGAAAGAGAGAAGGAAAGAAGAACAGAAGGAAAGAAAAAAGAAAAGGAAGGAAACAGAGAGTAAAGGAAAGAAGAGAAAGAGGAAGGAAAGAGAGAAGGGAGGATGGAAGCAAAAAGCGAAGGAAGGAAGGAAAGAGGTAGAGAATGAAGAAAGAGAAGGAGAGAAGGAAGGATGGAAGCAAAAAGCAAAGGAAGGAGGTAGAGAATGAAGAAAGGAGGGAAAATAGAAGGAAAAGGAAAAGGGGGGGAAGGAAGGAAAGAGTAGAGAAGGAAAGAAGAAAAGGGAAGGAAAGAGGGAAAGAAGGAGAGAAAGAGGGACAGAAGTTTGGCCACAGCAACGTGTGGTGGGCACAGCTAGTCTATATAAATAAAAAATGTAATGTTCGTTTGTGGGATTAATTTAACACAAAAACCACTGGATGAAATGCCGCCAAATTTGGCCACAAGACACCTAATAACCCAAGGCGTGACCATCACTCAAAAAAATTGATTTTGTCATTTCGGAGTTGTAGTTGATGGGATTTATAGTTCACCTACAATCAAAGAGCATTCTGAACTCCACCAACGATGGAATTGAACCAAACTTGGCACACAGGACTCCCTTGACCAACAGAAAACACTAGAAGGGTTCGGTGGGCATTGACCTTGAGTTTGGGAGTTGTAGTTTACCTACATTCAGAGAGCACTGTGAACTCAAATAATGATGGATCTGGACCAAACTTGGCACGAGTATTCCATATGCACAAATATGAACACAGATGCAGTTTGGGGAAAATAGACCTTGACATTTGGGAGTTGTAGTTTACCTACAGTCACAGAGCATTCTGAACCCTACCAGTGACAGATTTAGGGCAAACTTCCCACACAGAACCCCCATACTTAAGGCCATCCAGTCCAACTCCCTTCACCAGGGCAAGAAAACATAATCAAAGCCCTCCTGACGAAGAGCCATCCAGCCATAGATATAGATAGACAGATATGATTCACACACAGAGAGGTATAGTATCATAGATTTGAAAGGGACCCCTAAACAAGGACAATGATATGTTGCATGTTCCAGAGTAGGCAAACCAGACACTCTCCACATCAACACTGACAAACAAACAGCAAGAAATACTGTTTACCCACAAGCATAAAGAAATTACATATATGAGAAACCAACACTTTCTCATTACTTTATTTTCCAGATCACCAGACTGGGCCACAGCAACACGTGGCAGGAGACGACTAGTAGTAGTAATAATAGTAATAATAATAATAATTATACTTTATTTATATTCCAACCCTTCTCACCCCAAAGGGGACTCAGGACGGATCACAGTACACATACACGACAAACATTCAATGCCACTTTGTATAGACAATACACAGACAGAGAGACAACAGAAGGAAGTGGTTTGTTTCGAAACAGTGTCCAACTGTTTTTGGTGCCATGGAAGGTTGGGCCCGAGCCAAGGGGGTGCTGTTGCTCTATCCTCTAGGACAAGGGTCCTCAAACTAAAGCCCGAGGGCCGGATGCGACCCTCCAAGGTCATTTACCCAGCCCTTGCTAAGGGTCAACCTAAGTCTGAAACGATGTGAAAGCACACAACAACAACCCTATCTCATCAGCTAAAAGCAGGCCCACACTTCCCATTGAAACACTAATAAGTTTATATTTGTTAAAATTGTTCTTTGTTTTAATTATGGTATTGTTTTTAAGTGTTTTTGCACTACAAATAAGATATGAGCAGTGTGCATAGGAATACATTCATGTTTTTTTCAAATTATAATCCGGCCCTCCAACAGTTTGAGAGACTGTGACCCTCAAAAAAGTTTTAAAAGTTTGAGGAGCCCTGCTCTATGATGAAGAGCCATCAGGTCTTCCTTCTTCCAGCATTTTCTGATCTTTTTTCTTTATGGCATCGTAAAACACCTCCCCTGCTTTTAGCGGTACCTAATTTTGCATAGCTTAGGTAAACAATGAGCTAGGCTGACAGTTGGCAGCTCACGCCAACCTGGGGCTTCGAACTTGCAACCTTTTGGTTGATAGATCTTATAATTGCTGATTATTTACCAGCTGTGCTAAACCTCTGGCCCATATGTCTGGGTATGTTCTGTTCCGCCGGATTTATATATTTTGTACCTGCTGTATATCTTGCAGTTCATCAGTGCAGTTGTTATTTTGGCAGACCTTGCTCCTCGTCCTTCAGGTGCGGACTGGGTTTCATTGCGTTTGCAAATGTTTTTGGGGAGGTGGGAGATAAAGAGTTTTTTCCTCTCATTTCCTGGCATCGACAGCTGTGTATAATCAAGTTATTTATGGGCACAGAAGATATCCATCTTCTATATCGGAACAGCTTTCTGATTGCCACTCCTCCCTCCTCCTTAAAACAAATTATTCCTCTTGCAGAGAAGCAGGTGGGCCTGGTACTTGAAATAAAAATACTTTTTTCCGAACCGGGGAAGATGTCTTTGAGTTGTTTTGGGGGGAGGGTGTTATTTCCCCCTCTAGATTAATTATCCCCTGACTTTCTGCCTGGTGCGTCTCTTGAAGTGTTTTGATTTCTCTGCATTTAGCTCAGCGATGGTTGCTAATTAGGGAGATGAGCCTGGCTGAGCTCATTGGGATGAGAGATGGCAATTCGGGAAAGGAAGGCAGGACCGTCCCCCCACTTTCCATGGGTCCTATTCACTGAAGCTAGATCAGGCATGGGCACACTTCGACCCTCCTCCAGCTGTTTTGGACTTCAACTCCCACAATTCTTAACAGCCTACCTTGAGGCTCTCAGAACCTTACTTACTTAGGCGATCCCTCGTAGCCCAAGGATGATGGTCCTCCAAAGTCGGTGTTCTTTTGGTGGGTGCGTAGGTGACTGTGGAGCCCTATTCTTGATCTGTATCTTCTCCCACAGTGAGGGCATTGGTTTCCAGGTGGAAGGTGGTTCTGGTCGGGGTTGGCTTGATGCGCCTTCCTCTTGGCATGTTTCTCTCTTTCGCCCTCCATTTGTGCCTCTTCAAATTCTGCAGCACTGCTGGTCACAGCTGACCTCCAGCTGGAGCGCTCAAGGGCCAGGGCTTCCCAGTTCTCAGTGCCTATGCCAGCGTTTTTAAGGTTGGCTTTGAGCCGCTCTTTCAATCTCTTTTCCTGCCTGCCAACATTTCGTTTTCCGTTTTTGAGTTCGGAGTAGAGCAACTGCTTTAGGAGATGGTGGTCGGGCGTCCGGACAGCGTGGCCGGTCCAGCGGAGTTGATGCTGGTGATCTTTGCTTCTTCCAGCATGCTGACATTTGTTTGCTTGTCTTCCCAAGAGATTTGCAGTATTTTCTGGAGGCAGCGCTGACGTTATCGTTCCAGGAGTTGCATGTGACATTTGTAGACAGTCCACGTCTCGCAAGCGTATAGCAGGGTTGGGAGGACAATAGCTTCATAAACAAGCCCCTTGGTCTCCCTACGGATGTCCTGGTCTTCAAACACTCTCTGCTTCATTCCTAAAAATGCTGCACTCGCAGAGCTCAGGTGGTGTTGAATTTCAGTGCCAATGTTGACTTTGGTGGAGGGGGGGGGGCTGCCAAGGGAGCAGAAATTGTTAAAATTTTCTAATGTTACACCATTAAGCTGTATTTCTGGCATTGGAGAGGGATTATCTGGTGCCTTTTGCTGGAAGAGCACTTTGGTTTTCTTGATGTTCAATGTCAAAACCAAGATCAGCCTCTACTTCTGTGTCCAGCTCTGTTCTCCTTTCTCCTCCAGACCTCCGGCCGCAGGGCACAAAGGCCCAGCAGCGGTGACCAGGCTGAGGCCGGACCCCTCTCCTGGGAGGTGGTCCCAGCCCTCCAGAAGCTCCCGTCCCCCAAGGAGCTCTTCTGGAAGAAGAAAGGGGGGCGGAAGCGGAAGAGCTTGGAGAATGCCCGGGCCCTGTCGGTGTTTTGCCACCTGGAGGAACTGAAGAGGAGGCAGAGCAGCATCGATGAGTAGGTATCTTTTGACATTCCTGGTTGACGTGTGTGTATGCAAACACGCACACACACACATTGTAGACATGCAATGTCCAATTCTGGGCACCACAATTCAAGAGAGATATTGACAAGCTGGAATGTGTCCAGAGGAGGGCGACTAAAATGATCAAGGGTCTGGAGAACAAGCCCTATGAGGAGTGGCTTAGGGAACTGGGCATGTTTAGCCTGAAGAAGAGAAGGCTGAGAGGAGATATGAGAGCCATGGATAAATACGTGAGAGGAAGCCACAGGGAGGAGGGAGCAAGCTTGTTTTCTGCTTCCCTGGAGACTAGGACGCAAGGGAACAATGGCTTCAAACTACAAGAGAGGAGATTCCATCTGAACATGAGGAAGAACTTCCTGACTGTGAGAGCCGTTCAGCAGTGGAACTCTCTGCCCCGGAGTGTGGTGGAGGCTCCTTCTTTGGAGGCTTTTAAGCAGAGGCTGGATGGCCATCTGTCAGGGGTGATTTGAATGCAATATTCCTGCTTCTTGGCAGAATGGGGTTGGACTGGATGGCCCATGAGGTCTCTTCCAACTCTTTGATTCCATGATTCTATGATTCTATGCTATCATTAATACTTTTTGAAACTTACAAAAAGTTATTTAATTTATTTTAAGTGAGACAGATTGCTATCAGGCACTTTCAGAGAAAGAAGTAGACACAATCAGTGCAATCAGTATTGGTTATATTGATTGCACAAAGGGAACATTCACATTTACTCAGCCCTCACTCCACATCCATACACTCACACCCATACTCACCACCTTCTTCATTCAGGCCATTTTGGAAGGAGGCGGGTGTCCAGGCTCTGCATTCCCCACAGATCAGCCACACTTTGGAAGAGAAAAGGTGTCTATTTATATAGTAATATTTCGGCTATTGTTGTTCTTGATTGTTTGACAACTTGTTTTCCAGCTAAGGCTCCTTCTACACTGTCCTTATATCCCAGGATCTGATCCCAGGTTATCTACTTTGAACTGGATTATATTTATTTATTTATTTATTTATTATTTGAACTTATATGCCGCCACTCCCCTGGGGCTCGGAGTGGCTTACAAGAATCTGGTGGTAGTGTGGACTCAGGGCCCTTCCACACAACCATATAATTCAGAATATCATGGCAGAAAATCCCGCAATATCTGCTTTGAACTGGGTTATCCAAGTCCCAAAGTGACCAGAGTGCTTCCTTGCAGATCTGCCACTCTCCGAATACACCACATCTCCCCTTCCCATGCAGCAGAGTGTCACGATGCCAGGGCTCTGCCTTATTCAGGTAGAGATGAACCAAACTCCCAGTTTGTGTTAAACAATTTAATTAAAACAGCACTTACTTTTTGGCTGTGTGAATAGTCCAAAACAAAACACAAAGATAGCACTCAGCCACAGAATATAAAACAAAAATACAGCAAACACTGTGGCAGGTTCAAGATAACTCCGTAGTCAAAAAGGTCCAGTCCAGTGGTCAAATGCCAAGAGTTCAATAAACAAAGTCCAGGGATCAAGAGTCTATACCGTAGTCAAAAGCCAGTCCAAAGATTCAGGGTTCCAAGGGTTCAAGACAGGTCAGGATACCAAAAATCCACAAACCTGGGGGAAAACCAGCAGCATCTACCACCAAAATAAGACAAATACTTTTCTCCCCAAAATCAGTCGCAGGGCTCGCTCCTTATATCCGGAAATACGCAGCTGCAACCCATCTCTTGCATACCTCCACCCTTAATTGCTTTCACCCATGAACTCTTACTTACAAATTACTCAACCCTTTAGAACTAAGACTTACATTAACCCTTCCATCACCATCTGCTAGGCCTACCACCACCAACCATGCAGAATATGATACATGACAACATCCAATTTCTTATTACAGAGCCAGAGAGCTCTAGTACCTCATCAAACTATAAACTCCAGGAATCCATGGCCACTAAATGTGGGATCTTATTGCTGCAAGTGTGTGATGTGGAAGGACCCTAATGATTTTGGATTGTCTGCACATTTCTTCCCTCTTCAAAACCTTTATTCCAATTACATGCTACCTGTTCATGCCCAGCATTATTTTTTTAAAATTTTTAATTATTGCATTTGTCCCAGCCATAGGTTTTTAAATGCGTTGTGTTATTGTTATTGTTTTTGCTTATTTTGCTATGAGTTTTGTATTGTTTTTGTATTATTGCTGTTATTGTTATTGTTGTGTTGTGGGCTCGGCCTCATGTAAGCCGCACCGAGTCCCTCGGGAGATGGTAGCGGGGTACAAATAAAGTATTATTATTATTATTATTATTATTATTATTATTATTGGGCACTCTCCATCATTGAGGACAATGTCTTGATGCAAAGTGGATGGGAGAAATGAGCCGCTCTTTTTTGTCTTTAGAGGCTGATAGTGGGGTTGTACTTGTGGGAGGCTGCACAACATGGCAGCAGTCATGACACTGAAGATTTGCTTTCATGTTGAGAAATATATGAGCGGGTGCAAATATAGAAAGCGAAATTATCCTCCGGCATAGCACACCAAGCTGACATGATAATGGCTTTTCTGTTTCCTTCATGTGTGGGGTGGTGAGTGGGTGTGTATTGCCATGGAAACTTCCACCAAGGACGGGCAGCCTGTTTATTGTTGTGAAATGCCTCCCAGTTGACTGCTGGTGACCCCCTCCTCGGGCTGGTTCTGCTATTGAGAGGGAGTTTGCTGCCGTGGACTTCCCACCCTGGCTACTGAGAGAAGGGCAGGACTTGCCCAAAATCTCCCGGTGGGTTTGCATGGCAGAGCTGCGCATTCTCACTTCAAGTAGCGTGCCCTGGCACTTGTGCACGTAATGACTGCAACAGATGCAGTCGCTGGGCGGAGGGTTTTATCTTCCCAGGAACACAATATTTCCCTCTGAACGCTGGGAATATGTTTTCCTGGACCAGAAGGCCTTCCCTTGAGGAAACGCGCCAACGTCAGCCAAGTAATAACAGCAACCAAGCTGCCATTCTGGTTCAGGAAACACACAAACGCACAATCTGGAAAGGCCTTAAATTAGAATTCCTCAAACTTTTTAAACAGAGGGCCAGGTCAAAGTCCCCCAAACTCTTGGAGGGCCAGATTATAATTTGAAAAAACAAACAAACTATGAATTAATCCCTATGCACACTGCACATATCTTATTTGTAGTGCAAAAACAATTTAAAATAATACAATAATTAAAATGAAGAACAACTTTTAGCAAATATAAACTTAAGTAAAGGTAAAGGTAGTCCCCTGACATTAAGTCCAGTCATGTCTGACTCTGGGGTGTGGTGCTCATCTCCATTTCTAGAAGAGCCAGCGTTGTCCGTAGACACCTCCAAGGTCATGTGGCCGGCATGACTGCATGGAGCGCCGTTACCTTCCCGCCG
Source organism: Anolis sagrei (assembly GCF_037176765.1). NCBI lineage: Eukaryota > Metazoa > Chordata > Lepidosauria > Squamata > Anolidae > Anolis > Anolis sagrei. The sequence continues at coordinate 1,697,734 of NC_090026.1, forward strand.
GAGCGGTACCTATTGATCTACTCACATTTGCATGTTTTCGAACTGCTAGGTTGGCAGAAGCTAGGGCTGACAGCGGAAGCTCACGCCGCTCCCTGGAATCGAACCTGTGACCTTTCGATCAACAAGCTCAGCAGCTCAGTGCTTTAACCCACTGCCCCACTAAACTTATTAGTATTTAAATGGGAAGTGTGGACATGCTTTTGGCTAATGAGATAGGACTGTTGTTGTTGTTATTGTGTGCTTTCAAGTCATTTCAGACTTAGGTTGACCCTGAGCGAGGGCCGGGTAAATGACCTTGGAGGGCTGTATCCGGCCCCCGGGCCTTAGTTTGAGGACCCCTGCCTTAAATGTTAGTTTTAAAGTGCCACGCCTGCTTTTCCTTGTTTCCAGGCTGAAGAAGGCCACGTGGGGAGTGTGCCTGCCCAAGGCCTTGGGTGAAGGGGAAGAGGCGCCCCACCCCCTCACAAAAGCCGTGCCCCATGAAAGCCCACTCCGACCATTCAGCATGCCGATGTCCACTCACTTCTATGAAGAGCGCTCATTGGGGGACAGATACTGCCATGCTCAGGTAAATAAGGGCTTCAGGATCCAGGAACACATGGGCTGAGTCCTTCTCTGCCAATGGTCCGCCTCAGAGGGAAGATTGCCTGCCACTTGCCTCCTGTGAGTGAAAGCCTGATGGGGAGTATGGGCATCTATATGGCCAAGCAGTCAGGACCAGAAATGGGGGCCCCAGATCTCATGGATCCTCTTATCCTCAGGGTGAGAGCACTGCCTTTTAAAATGTGCAGATATCTTTTCCTCATGCATGGTTCTGTGTTTTGATGGGGAGGGCATCCTTGATGCAGCAGTGGGGAGCTTGATGCTTCATGCATTAGGCTCAGTGACATCTCCAGAGGTCACCCCAAGGGGTAGTAATGCTACCCCTCTATTCTGCTTTGGTTAGACCACACCTGGAATATTGTGTCCAATTCTGGGCACCACAATTCAAGAGAGATATTGACAAGCTGGAATGTGTCCAGACTAAAATGATCAAGGGTCTGGAGAACAAGCCCTATGAGGAGCGGCTTAAGGAGCTGGGCATGTTTAGCCTGAAGAAGAGAAGGCTGAGAGGAGATATGATGAGAGCCATGTATGTGAGAGGAAGCCACAGGGAGGAGGAGGGAGCAAGTTTGTTTTCTGCTTCCCTGGAGACTAGGACGCAGAGCAATGGCTTCAAACTACAAGAGAGGAGATTCCATCTGAACATTAGGAAGAACTTCCTGACTGTGAGAGCCGTTCAGCAGTGGAACTCTCTGCCCCGGAGTGTGGTGGAGGCTCCTTCTTTGGAAGCTTTTAAGCAGAGGCTGGATGGCCATCTGTCAGGGGTGATTTGAATGCAATATTCCTGCTTCTTGGCAGGGGGTTGGACTGGGGGATGGCCCATGAGGTCTCTTCCAACTCTTTGATTCTATGATTCTATGATCTAGCCCAGTGGTTCTCAACTCTGGGTCCCCAGGTGTTTTGGCCTACAACTCCCAGAATTTCAAAACGATCTTGACAGATTAGAGAGATGATTGGCCAAAACTAACAAAATGAAGTTCAACAGGGACAAATGCAAGAGACTCCACTTAGGCAGAAAAGGGGAAATGAAAAGAGACAGAATGGGGGACGATGAGGCCTGACTCGAGAGCAGTGTGTGGAAAAGATCTTGGGTTCCTCGTGGACAGCAAGTTAAACATGAGCCAGGAATGTGATGTGGCGGCAAAAAAAGCCAATGGGATTTTGGCCTGCATCAGTAGGAGCATAGTGTCTAGATCTAGTCGCCATTTCGGCTGAGAAAGGCGGTATAGAAGTAAAGCAAATAAATAAATAAATAAATAGGCACACAGAACTCTCATGACCAACAAAAAATACTAAAAGGGTTTGGTGGGCAATGATCTTGAATTTTGGAGTTGTAGTTCACCTACATCCAGAAAGCACTGTGGACTCAAACAATGATGGATCTGGACAAACTTGGCATGAATACTCAGTGTGCTCAAACGTGAACCCTCTTGTGGAGTTTGGGGAAAATAGACCTTGACATTATAGAGTTGTAGTCAGGGGTGGCTTGTCCATTACGCAAACTAAGCGGTTGCGGTACACCTTTTTTTGCCAGGGGCGCAGAGGCGCCTCTGTTAATGCCTCTCGACCGCCACTTGAGGAGCGCCCCCTCAGCTCACAACAGCCATGGCAGTCCGGGGGGAGCCTTGGCTTCCTTGCCTCACTGCTGGGCAATCCTCTTCCCGAAGGGGCCGGGCCCTTGAGCCTCACCTAGCCCCTCTCGTTCCTGCTCCATACCAATGATTGTGGGGGGGGGGGGTGCCAAAATACTGTTTGCTTACTGTTGAAAATTACCTAGGGCCGCCTCTGGTTGTAGTTGCTGGGATTTATGGTTCACCTACAATCAAAGAGCATTCTGAACCCCACCAATGATAGAATTGGGCCAAACTTCCCACACAAAACCCCCGTGACTAACAGAAAATGCTGTGTTTCCTGGTGGCCTTTCGTGACCCATCTGACGTCCCCTCGCGACCCCTCCAGGTTGAGAAACGCTGCCCTAAGGGGTGAGAAAGATGGAATAGAAATGTGGAAAATAAATAAATAAAACGAAACACCTTTCCATGCCTGTTCTAAGGGGAAATCTGCCTCTGACAAAGTCTCCAATCCCTGGGTTGTTGTAGGTTTTTCCGGGCTATATGGCCATGGTCTAGAGGCATTTTCTCCTGACGTTTCGCCTACATCTGTGGCAAGCATCCTCAGAGGTAGTGAGGTCTGTTGGAAGTGGAAAATGGGTTTATATATCTGTGGAATGACCAGGGTGAGACAAAGGGCTCTTGTCTGCTGGAGCTAGTTGTGAATGTTTCAACTGACCACCTTGATTCGCATTTAATGGCAATTTCAACAGAAAGGAAGAAACCATGAAAATGAACAAAATCTGGCTACCAGTATTAAAAAACTCAAAAATTACGACAGCAAAACAACAGAGAGTAAACAATCAGGGGCATCTAATCACCTCTCAACAAAAGATTCCCCCCAGGCACTCCCAAGCCATTAAATGCGAATCAAGGTGATCTGTTGAAACATTCACACCTAGCTCCAGCAGACAAGAGTCCTTTGTCCTACCCTGGTCACTCCACAGATATATAAACCCAATTGTCCTACTTCCAACAGACCTCACTACCTCTGAGGATGCTTGCCATAGATGCAGGCGAAACGTCAGGAGAAAATGCCTCTAGAACAGCATTTCTCAACCTGGGGGTCAGGACCCCTTGAGGGGTTACGAGGGGGTATCAGAGGGGTCGACAAATACCATAAGAAAACACAGTATTTTCATTGTACATGGGGGTTCTGTGTGAGAAGTTTGGCCCAATTCTACTATTGGTGGGGTTCAGAATGCTCTTTGATTGTAGGTGAACTATAAATCCCAGCAACTACAACACCCAAATATCAAGGTCTATTTTCCCCAAACTCGACCAGTGTTCACCTTTGGGCATATTGAGTATCCGTGCCAAGTTTGGTCCAGATTCATCATTTATTTGAGTCCACAGTGCTCTCTGGATATAGGTGAACTACAACTCCAAAACTCAAGATCAATGCCCACCAAACCCTTCCAGTATTTTCTGCTGCTCATGGGACTTGTGTGTGCCAAATTTGGTTCAATTCCATCATTGATGGAGTTCACAATATTCTTTGATTGTAGGTGAACTACAAATCCCAGTGAATACAACTCCCAAATGACAAAATCAATCCCCTCCAACCTCCCCCCCCCTCCTCCCCAGTACTAAAATTTGGGTGTATTGGGTATTGGTGCTCAATTTGGTCTAATGAAGGGAAATACATCTTGCATATCAGATATTTACAGTGTAGTCGAAGGCTTTCATGGCTGGAATCACTAGGTTCTTGTGGGTTTTTTCGGGCTATAGAGCCATGTTCTAGAACATGGCTCTATAGCCCGAAAAAACCCACAAGAACCTATTTACAGTATAATTCATAATAATAGCAAAATTACAGTTGTGAGGTGGGAACAAAATTAATTTTATGATTGGGGGTCACCAAAACATGAGGAAGTGTACTAAGGGGTTGCAGCATTAGGAAAGTCGAGAACCACTGCTCTAGACCATGGCCGTATAGCCTGGAAAAACCTACAACAACTCAGTGATTCCAGCCATGAAAGCCTTTGACAATACATTCTCCAATCCCTGTTTCAGCTCCTGTATCCCGAGTGGAACCCCTCCGCCAGGGAGCAGCTGGAGATCTCTCGGGAGAGCCCCGTGGTCTCCTACACTGTGACCACCCACCAGAGAGGCCCACGGGCCACAGTGAGGGCAGCAGCATGCCAGCTGGAAGAAGAGGAGGAGGAGGACTTTTGGGGGTTCCGACTACAGTCTGAGGAATGATGAGCCCTTGCCACATGGAGGACGGAGAGGGAAGGGGGCACTTGCTCCACGCATGAAGGTGCGCAAAGAAGAGAGTCCGGGTGGGCCACATCAGGTGGGCCGAAGCAGGTGTGCCTCTCCCACTTCCTCCTGTTTGAGTCCTTTCCATTGCGACTCCTCCTGTTGCTTTCTAGTTGGTGTTATTTTTTGCAACAAACCTTATGGAGCATGTGTGCTCTCTCTCTCTCTCTCGCACACACACACACACATACAGACTGCCTTTCTCCCCCTTTGTGCTGGCAATAAGCCCTTGACTGTGGGATGCATAAAAAGAAATAGGGAGGGAAGGAAGCCATTGCCAGGGGAAACTTCAGGAGGGTTTCCATAGTAATAGGGTACCAGCAGAAGTAGAGAGGGGCCCTGGCTGCCTGGCGTGGGCTTCTTTGGCATCCTTCCCCCTCCTTTCCCATCGTGGGCATTGCTTTGGCGAAGGAGGAAGGTCCCTGCGGCCCTGGCATCTTTTGAAAAGGATTGGCAACTCTCTACAAACCAGTCTCCCAATTCCAGAGAATTAATATACAGCCCACTTCGATAAGTGGGAGCCAGCAAGCAGCATTGCAATACGGTCTCCTTTCTTTCACATTTTATCTTTTTATATTATTATTACCCCTTTTTAGATCTCTCAGAAATTATACAAAATTCCCCCACAAACAACAACCAGGTTCCGGATATATAAGAAATTCACAAAATTAATTTTTTCCTTCATTGTCGGTTGCATTTGTGTATCTAAGACAGTGGTTCTCAACCTGGGGTCCCCAGATGTTTTTGGCCTTCAACTCCTAGAAATCCTAACAGCTGGTAAACTGGCTGGGATTTCTGGGAGTTGTAGGCCAAAAACATCTAGGAACCCCAGGTTGAGAAGCACTGATCTATGACCTCCAAGCTTTTGTCTTTAAAAAAATGAGGGGGAAAAAACAACACAAAAAGGAGAAAAAACAACTAATTTTTGTCTATTTCAGAAAATAAATACTGTTATTTTTAATATTAAGATAAAAACTTGCTATTAGTATTTTTAACAAAAAAACCCACTGTGGAACATTATTAAATCCTATTGAAATAGTAGTAACAATTTCAAAATTCACAAAATTAATTTTTCCCTCCATTGTCAGTTGCATTTGTGTATCTAAGACCTCCAAGCTTTTGTCTTTAAAAAAATGAGGAAAAAAACAACACAAAAAAGAGAAAAAATAACTAAATAATGTTTGTCTATTTCAGAAAAGAAATACTGTTATTTTTAATATTAAGATAAGAACTTGCTATTAGTAGCTTTAACAAAAAAAACAAAAAAACAACACAAAAAAGAGAAAAAAATAACTAAATGTTTGTCTGTTTCAGAAAAAAAATACTGTTATTTTTAATATTAAGATAAAAACTTGCTATTAGTATCTTTAACAAGTATTAGTATCTTTAACAAAAAAAAACCCCACTGTGGAACATTATTAAAACCTATTTAAATAGTAGTAACAATTTCAAAATTCACAAAAATATTTTTCCTCCATTGTCGGTTGCATTTGTGTATCTAAGACCTCCAAGCTTTTGTTTAAAAAAACAAAACAAGGGGAAACAACACAAAAAAACTAGAAAAAATAACGAAATTATTTTTTGTCTATTTCAGAAAATAAATACTGTTATTTTTAATATTAAGATAAAAACTTGCTATTAGTAGCTTTAACCAAAAAAACCCATTGTGGGACATTATGTATGTATTTTGCTTTTAGTATTATAATTATTATTATGGTTTTTAAAAAAGGGCCTTTTATCAAGAACCACTGAACTTGTAGAATGCAATGAATACTGCTGGGAGCTGCCGTAGCACTTCACATAGGTCCCAGCCCTATTTTAAACCACATATCTGCACACACACCCCCCCCCCCCCACACACACACACACCACAGTTCTGACCACTTTGAAGAAAGATTTTAAATGTTAGTTATTGGAGGCGGCTGCAGCTGTGGGAGCTGGTGGTCCTGTTTCAGAGGCTTCCAGGCCAAGAAGAAGAGCTTTGAACATACTGGACTGCCATGTTTAGCTGCAGGGAGAATATATATGAAAACAACTTGTGTTGACATAGTTTGCATTCAAGTGATGTTAATGCTCAACAATGGAGTTTGGAGGAAGGAAGCGGTTCTTTGTTCTGTTAGCATTTCAGCTGTTTGATTAAACACACGGTGCAACTGTTCTTGCGGAAATCTGGTTGTTTTATTACTTTTTCTTGATTCAAGTGGTGCTCACTTGCTATTTATTTATTTATTTATTTATTGGCAGTATTTGTATTCCACCCTTCTCACCCCACAGGGGAGTCAGGGCAGATTACAATGCACATATACATGGCAAACATACCATAAACACACAACATATATAGACACTGGGATTGTGGCGCAGCTGGCTGAGTGTCAGCTGCATTAAGATCACTCCGACCAAAAGGTCATGAGTTCGAAGCCAGCCCAGGTTGGAGTGGGTTTCCAACCATTGTGTAGCCTGTTGTCGACCTTTGCAACCCAAAAGACAGTTGCATCTGTCAAGTAGGAAAATTAGGTACCACCTTAAAGTGTGGGGAGGCTAAATTAACTAATTTATGAGGCCATAAAAAAAGAAAACTCCAGCAAAGCACTCCAGCAAAAGCATGCGGGGAATGCGGAAGTACTTCATCAGTGTCGCAGATGGACAATGAAAGCGACAGCTCCCCTGGCGGCCAGAAAAAGTTAAATAGACTCTGTCTATGTCTGTATACATTGTCTGTCAAACTGGCATTGAATGTTTGCCATATATGTGTACACTGTAATCCGCCCTGAGTCCCCTGCGGGGTGAGGAGAAGGGCGGAATAGAAATACTGTAAATAAATAATAAATAAATCTGTCAGGGGTGCTTTGAATGCAAGATTCCTGCTTCTTGGCAGAATGGGGTTGGACTGGATGGCCCAGGAGGTCTCTTCCAACTCTTTGACCCCTGGACTGGATCTTTTGACTGGATCTTTTGACTATGGTGTTATCTTGAACCTGCAACAGTGTTTGCTGTCAGTTTTTGTTTTACATTCTGTGGCCAAGTGCTACCTTTATGTTTTGGAGTATTAAAACAGCCAGGCAGTAAGTGCTGCTTTAATTAAATTGTTTAACACAAACTAGGAGTTTGTTTGGTTCACCTCTGCCTGAATAACGGCAGAGTCCTGGCATGGTGACACCCTCAGGGCTGAGATAGAACGGGGTAAATAAGTTGTTGTTGTTCATTCGTCCAGTCATCTCCGACTCTTTGTGACCTCATGGACCAGTCCACGCCAGAGCTCCCTGTCGGCCGTCACCACCCCCAGCTCCTTGAAGGTCAGTCCAGTCGCTTCAAGGATGCCATCCATCCATCTTGCCCTTGGTCGGCCCCTCTTCCTTTTTCCTTCCACTTTCCCCAGCATCATTCCCTTCTCTAGGCTTTGCTGTCTCCTCATGATGTGGCCAAAGGACTTCCGCTTTCCCTCTAGTCTCCTTCCCTCCAGTGAGCAGTCGGGCTTTCTTTCCTGGAGGATGGACTGGTTGGATCTTCTCGCAGTCCAAGGCACTCTCAGGACTTTCCTCCAGCACCACAGCTCAAAAGCATCGATCTTCCTTCGCTCAGCCTTCCCGAAGGTCCAGCTCTCACATCCGTAGGTGACGACAGGGAACGCCATGACTTTGACTAGGCAATGGATCTTGGTTGCCAGTCTGATGTCTCTGCTCTTTACTATTTTATGGAGACTGGACATTGCTCTCCTCCCAAGAAGGAAGCGTCTAAATAAATAAATAAATAAATAACCAGGCCAAAACAAGGGTTCGTGGAGGGAGTGGGTGGGCTCCAGAAAGAGCTGGTGATAGCTAGTCCAAAGAGCAAGGGCAGGGATGGGAAGAGAGGGGAGGGAGGCGCCTTTCTGTCTAGGGTCTCCCTGAGGGCGGCAGCGTGGGAAAATTCTCAGCCAGATTCCCACGCTAGGCAGGGCCGCCAGAACTAGGGGAGAAGGGGGCGGGGCTTAGAGAAGGGGCGGGGCCTGGAGCATGGCCCCTCCCCTCTGCCTGGTTGCCACGCCCCCTTTGCGCGCTGAGCTCAGACGCCGCGGCGAGGGAAGAAGGCAGGCGGACGGAGGGGCTGACGAGGAAGGAAGGAAGGAAGCGGCCTCCCCGGGAGCATCCTCCGCCTCCGCCTCCTCCTCCTCCTCCTCGGGCGGCATGGCGGCGGGGGTCGGCCCAAGCTTCGGCCGAAGCAGCCGGGCAGGTGAGCGCGGGAGGCGGGGGCGGCCCTCTGGGCCCTTTCCGGGCAGGAGACTCCAACTCCCAGCAGCCCCCGCGCCCAGAGGGGGCCTCCCTACACGCTCCCCTCCCGCGGGGGCTGCTGGGAAATGGAGTCCGGGCGGGCTGTGGAGCCGAAGGGGCTCAGGCAGGGCCAGCGTCCAAAAGGGGGCGCCGCTTCCGGTTCCGGAGGGATTGGCTGCAGTCAGAGCTCAGTTTGTAAACAAGGAGGGAAGAAGGCTTCCCCAGAGCAGGCAGAAGGGGGAATAGATATAGATTATTTATATCTCTTTATATATTATTAATAAGGTTGTCCACCTTTTCTCCTGTGCTATTCTAATAATATGTTATTAGATCATGTCAGACTACACAGAGAAGCCATTGAAATCCACAAGAAGCATGTGGCCAATTTCAACAGAAAGGAAGAAACCATGAAAATGAACAAAGTCTGGCTACCAGGATTAAAAAATTCTAAAATTAAAACAGCAGAGAGAAAAACAGGCAGGGACATCTAATCACCTTTCAAGAAGAGTTTCCTCCAGGCACAGTCAGCCCATTGTATGCTAATCAAGGTGGTCAGTTGAAAAGATCCACACCTAGCCCAACTTACAAAAGCCTTTTGTCTCACCCTGGTCATTCCACAGATATATAAACCCCTTTTTCCCAGCTCCAGCAGACCTCTGAGGAAGCTTGCCATAGATGCAGGCGAAACGTCAGGAGAAATGCCTCTAGAACATGGCCATATAGCCCAAAAAAACCCACAAGAACTGTTATAATATAATATATAATATACTGTATATACATATAATATTTATAATATTGTAATGTAATTATTTATTTATTTATTTGTCGTGTCAGAACAACCAGTCTAACAGAACAAAGCAAACAGACAGAAAAAATACACAACTTGTGAGTTTGGTAGCTGGTTAAATGTCCTTTGAGCAGTATCTGGCCACTTGGAGTGCTTCCGGTGTTGCTGCAAGAAGGTCCTCCCTTGTGCATCATGTGGCAGGGCTCAGGGTGCATTGTAGTAGGTGGTCAGTGGTTTGTTCTTCTCCACACTCGCATGTCGAGGATTCTACTTTGTGGCCCCATTTCTGAAGGTTGGCTCTGCATCTCGTGGTGCCGGAGCGCAGTCTGTTTAGCGCTTTCCAAGTCGCCCCGTCTTCTGTGTGCCCAGGAGGGAGTCTCTCATTTGGTATCAGCCATTGGTTGAGGTGCTGGGTTTGAGCCTGCCACTTTTGGAGTCTCGCTTGCTGAGGTGTTCCAGCGAGAAGAAACCAGAAGAAACCAGAGACGACATAATATATAATAATATATCATAATAACAGTATATTATATATTACATGTAAATATGTATTATTTATATATATATATATTATTTACATCTATTTATACACAGAGAAGCCATTGAAATCCACAAGCATGTGGACAATTTCAACAGAAAGGAGGAAACCATGAAAATGAACAAAATCTGCCTACCAGTATTAAAAAACTCTAAAATTACAACAGCACAACAACAGAGAGAAAACAACCAGGCACATCTTAACACCTCTCAACAGGGGATTTTCCCAGGCTCAGGCAGGCCTTCAAATGCTAATGAAGGTAGTCAGTTGAAACATTCACACCTAGCTCTAGCAGACAAGAGTCCTTTGTCTCACCCTGGTCATTCCACAGATATATAAACCCATTTTTCCTACTTCCAACAGACCTCACTACCTCTGAGGATGCTTGCCATAGATGCAGGCGAAACGTCAGGAGAGAATGCCTCTAGAACATGGCTCTATAGCCCGAAAAAACCCACAAGAACCTATCTATTTATATATAATTAATAATGTTGTAATACCGTATATTATATGTACTACAATGTAATATATATATTATATATACTGCAACTTATAATATACAATATATTATTTAATATTAACAATATAATATACTGGTAGTGTATTAAATATATTGTGGTATTTAATAATGTTCTACAGTATAATAATATATAATAATACATCACAATAACAGTATATTATATATTACATGTAAATATATATATATATATATATTATTTATATCTATTTATATATAATTAATAATGTTGTCATACCGCATATTATATGTACTACAATATAATATATATTATATATACTGCAACTTATAATATATAATATTGTACAATATATTATGTAATACTACCAGTGTAATATACAGGTAGTGTATTATATATATTGTGGTATATAATAATATTCTACAATATAATCATATATCATAATAACAGTATTTCATAGAATCATAGAATCCAAGAGTTGGAAGAGACCTCATGGGCCATCCAGTCCAACCCCATTCTGCCAAGAAGCAGGAATATTGCATTCAAATCACCCCTGACAGATGGCCATCCGGCCTCTGCTTAAAAGCTTCCAAGGAAGGAGCCTTCACCACACTCCGGGGCAGAGAGTTCCACTGCTGAACGGCTCTCACAGTCAGGAAGTTCTTCCTCGTGTTCAGATGGAATCTCCTCTCTTGTAGTTTGAAGCCATTGCTCCATTGCGTCCTAGTCTCCAAGGAAGCAGAAAACAAGCTTGCTCCCTCCTCCTCCCTGTGGCTTCCTCTCACATATTTATACATGACTATCATATCTCCTCTCAGCCTTCTCTTCTTCAGGCTAAACATGCCCAGTTCCCTAAGCCGCTCCTCATAGGGCTTGTCCTTCAGACCCTTGATCATTTTAGTCGCCCTCCTCTGCACACATTCCAGCTTAGAGTCAATATCTCTCTTGAATTGTGGTGCCCAGAATTGGACACAATATTCCAGGTGTGGTCTAACCAAAGCGGAATAGAGCATGGGGAGCATGACTTCACTAGATCTAGGCACTAGGCTCCTATTGATGCAGGACACAATCCCACTGGCTTTTTTTGCCGCCACATCACATTCCTGGCTCATGTTTAACTTCCTGTCCACGAGGACTCCAAGATCTTTTTCACACGTCCTGCTCTCGAGCCAGGCCTCATCGTCCCCCATTCTGTCTCTTTGCATTTCGTTTTTCCTGCCAAAGTGGAGTCTCTTGCATTTGTCCCTGTTGAACTTCATTTTGTGAGTTTTGGCCAATCATCTCTCTAATCTGTCAAGATCCCTTTGAATCCTGCTCCTGTCCTCTGGACTATTGGCTCTCCCTCCCAATTTGGTGTTGTCTGCAAACTTGATGATCCTGCCTTCTAGCCCTTCATCTAAGTCATTAATAAAGATGTTGAACAGGACCGGGCCCAGGACGGAACCCTGCGGCATATCATAATATATCATAATAACAATATATTATATATTACATGTAATATTGCAGTATAGTGTCGTACAGTGTTTCTCAACCAGGGGGGTCGGGATCCCTTGAGGGGTTGCAAGGGGATGTCAGAGGGGTCGCCAAAGACCATCAGAAAACACAGTATTTTCTGTTGGTCATGAAGGTTCTGTGTGGGAAGTTTGGCCCAATTCAATCGTTGGTAGGGTTCACAATGCTCTTTGATTGTAGGTGAACTATAAATCTCAGCAACTACAACTCCCAAATGTCAAGGTGTATTTTCCCCAAACTCCATCAGTGTTCACATTTGGGCATATTGAGAATTCCTGCCAAGTTTGGTCCAGATCCATCATTGTTTGAGTCCACAGTGCTCTTTCGATGTAGGTGAACTACAACTCCAAAACTCAAAGTCAATGCACACCAAACACTTCCAATATTTTCTGTTGATCATGGGAAGTCTGTGTACCAAGTTTGACTCAGTTTCATTGTTGGTGGAGTTCAGAATGCTCTTTGATTGTAGGTGAACTATAAATCCCAGCAACTACAACTCCCACATGACAAAATCAATACCCTCCCCCAATCCCACCAGTATTCAAATTTGGGGGTATTGGTTATTTGTGCCAAATTTGGTCCAGTGAATGAAAATACATCCTTCATATCTGATATTTCCATTACTATTCATAACAGCAGCAAAATGACAGTTGTGAAGTAGCAACAAAACTAATTTTATGGTTGGGGGTCACCATCACATGAGGAAGTGTATTAAGGGGTCGTGGCATTAGGAAGGTTGAGAAACACTGGTGTAGTACAATGTAACAATATATTATTCTAACATTGTGCTATGCTAATACTATAATCTATTGTATGTACATATAATAATATTATCTATATAAATAAAAATGGAATGTTTGTTTGTGGGATTAACATAACACTGGAGAGAAGGAAATAAAAAAGCGAAAGAGGGAAGGAAGGAGAGAAGGAACGAAAGAGGGAAGGAAGGAAAGATACAAGGAAGGATGGAACCAAAGAGAAAAGGAAGCGAGAAAAGAAACAGGTAGAGAAGGAAGAAAGAAGGGAAAGACAAAGAGGGAAGGAAGGAAAGAGGGAGGGAGGGAAGGAAGGAGAGAAAGAGGGAGAGAAGTTTGGCCACAGCAACGTGTGGCGGGTACAGCTAGTCTAATAATATATCGCAATAATTGTATATTATATATTACATGTAATATTGCTTTAGTACAATGTAATAATATATTATTCTAACATTGTGCTATGCTAATAATACAATCGATTGTATGTACATATAATAATATTATCTATATAAATAAAAATGTAACTCAAAAACCACTGGATGAATTGACACCAAATTTGGACACAAAACACCTCTCAGACCAACAAATGATCATCACTTATAAAGACACTGAAAAACACAATAGAAGAGATTTTAAAGGGCAAAAAAGCAAAAAGACGCTACAGCGCATGTGCAGAAATGACTCCCCTGGCCAAAACACACACAATAGCATATCCACACTCTCTTCTGGACTACAGCTCCCAGCATCCCCTAGACCAGGCCCTTTAGGGGTGGAGGATGATCCAAATGCACTGCTTCCAAGATGCAAGCTTTCTTCTTCTTGGATTTCTTTGAGAGCGTTCCAGTCCCTGCAGATTTTCCATTTCCTATTCCTGGATTGCAACTCCCAGCAATCCTTCAGATAGATAGATAGATTAGATGGAGGTAGGTAGGTAGATCAGGAGGACTGCTGGGAGTTGCAGTCCAGGAATAGGTAGAGAAGGAAGAAAGGGGAGAAAGAGGAAGGGAAAGAAAAGGTGGGGGAAGGAAGGGAAAAAGAAGAGAAGGAAGGAGAGAAGGAAAGGAAAAAAGAGAAGGAAGGAAGTGGGAAGAAGGGAAGGAAGGAGAGAAAGAAGAAAAAGAGGGAGGGAAGGTTGGCCACAGCAACACGTGGTGGGTACAGCTAGTAGAATCATAGAATCCTAGAATTGGAAGAGAACTTGTGGGCCAACCAGTCCACCCCCATTCTGCCAAGAAGCAGGAAAATTGCATTCAAAGCACCCCCGACAGATAGCCATCCAGCCTCTGTTTAAAAGCTTCCAAAGAAGGAGCCTCCACCACACTCCGGGGCAGAGAGTTCCACTGCTGAACGGCTCTCACAGTCAGGAAGTTCTTCCTCAAGTTCAGATGGAATCTCCTTTCATGTAGTTTGAAGCCATTGTTCCATTGCATCCTAGTAATATAATACGATAAAATAAAATACAATAAAATAAAATAACAATACAATAATATACAATAATAATATTGTAACAGCGCTCCATGCAGTCATGCCGGCCACATGACCTTGGAGGTGTCTATGGACAATACTGGCTCTTCGACTTAGAAATGGAGATGAGCACCACACCCCAGAGTCAGACATGACTGGACTTCATGTCAGGGGACAACCTTTACCTTTACCTTTTACCATAATAATATTAATATATTAAATGTAGTACTACTGATAATATATAATAATACTAGGATAGGTTCTCGGCAATGCCTGGGTTGGGTCTTCTATAGCAGTAAATATAAAAAGTATTCATTGTTGGCTATTGAATTTTAAGAAGGAAGAAAAAATGCTTGTCTGTTGGAAGCAAGTGTGAATGTTGCAATTAATCCCACCCTGGACCTTCCACAGCTATATAAACCTCCCTTGCTTGGTTTCCAATATATCCCACAACCTCTAAGGATGCCTGCCATAGATGTGAACGAAACGTCAGGAAAGAATGCTTCTGGGGCATGGCCATACAGTCTGGAAAACTCACAGCTACCCAGTGATTCTGGTGATGAAAGTCTTTGTCAACACATAGTTTTTTGTGAAAGTGGAGCCTGTCTGTGAAAGTGGGAGCCTCAGCCACATACATACACACTTTCACTTTTATTATGGACTAGCCATCCCCTGCCACACATTGCTGTGGCCCAGTCTGGGTATATGTGTTTTGTGTGTATATATACCTGTATATCTGTGTGTATATGTGCATATATGTGGTTTTGCACATGTGTTGTAATGTATTTTTATTTTTATTTTGGCTTTTTAAGTCTCTTCTTCTGTGTTTTTCAGTGTTTTATGAGTGATGGTCACTCGTTGGCCTGAGAGGTGTATTGTTCCCAAATTTCATGTCCAATGGTTTTTGAGTTATGTTAATCCCACAAACGAACATTATATTTTTATTTGTATAGATAATGTTATACTGTTTCATTATTATTTGTAATGCTTTTGATTGTGAGCTGCTTTGAGTCTCCGTAGGGAGAGATGGAAAGGTAGGTTGTTAGGAATTGTGGGAGTTGGAGTCCAAAACATCTGGAGGGCCCAAGTTGGCCCATGCCTGATTTAGATCCAAGGCTTGTGCATAACCTAGGAACAGAAATCACAGAGTTACAGAGTGTTATTCACAGATTTGATTAAAAATAGCGATCTCTAAGTACAACTCTACGGAACTCCTAAAAAAGTAAAAATTATCATGCTGTATTTCTTCCCTTCTGAAATGTATTTGTTCTTCTGTACACAGGCAGGAGCTCCCAGTGCGCAGTGGGTTAAACTGCTGAGCTGCTGAACTTGCTGACTGAAAAGTCGCAGGTTCAAATCCAAGGAGTGGGGTGAGCTCCCGCTGTTAGGCCCAGCTTCTGCCAACCTAGCAGTTTGAAAACATGCAAGTGTGAGTAGATCAATAGGTACTGCTTCTGCAGGAAGATTAGGGCATTCCATGCAGTCATGCCCATAGCCACATGACCTTGGAGGCATCTATGGACAACACCAGCTCTTTGGCTTAGAAATGGCAATGACCACCAAAGTCCCAGAGTTGGACATGACTGGACTTAATGTCAAGGGGAATTTTTTTACCTGTACAGGCAGGCCCCAAGTTATGATCAAATTGGTTCTGTAGGGTTTTTCTTAAGATGAATTTGTATGTAAGTTAGAACAGAGACATTTTTAAGTGCAACTCCAGGCACCTTGCCCTTAGGGACAAGTGACCATGTGCTCCTGCAGTTTTAGGTACAAAAGAAGGCCGAAACTAAGACGAGTCAAACCCGCATTTTGGACTTTAGGAGAGATGATTTCTGAAAAATGAAGGAAACATTGAGCAGCTTTCTGTGGACACAGATCCTAAAAGACAAGGGAGTTACGAATGGATGGGAGTTTTTCAAGAGTGAAATACTCAAGGCGCAATTGCAAACCATGCCAACAAAGAGAAAAAATAGAACAAGTGCAGAGAAGCCAGAATGGATGTCCAAAGAACTTCTAACTGTGCTACGACTCGAAAGAGACATGCACAAGAAGTGGGAAAAGGGAGAAATCACCAAAGAAGAATTCAAACAAATAGCCAACACCTGTAGGGAAAAGGTCCGCAAGGCTAAAGCACAAAAATGAGCTCAGGCTTGCCAGGGACATTAAACGCAATAAAAAGGGCTTCTTTTCCTATGTCAGTAGAAAAAGGAAGAACAAGGAGGCAATAGAGCCTCTTCGAGGAGAAGATGGGGCAATGCTGACAGGGGATAGGGAAAATGCAGAACTATTTAATGCCTTCTTTGCCTCAATCTTCTCACAAAAAGAAAGTCATCTTGAACCTCAGCAAGATGGAGTGGATGAGGGATTAGAGGACATCCAACCCCAAATTGGGAAACAAGTCGTCCAGGAATACCTGGCTGCACTAAATGAGTTCAAGTTCCCAGGGCCAGATCAACTACACCCAAGAAGTGGGTTTGCCTTCCTGGATGTAGATTATTATTATTATTTGATACACAACAAGATTAGTACAGAGCAAACAAGATCATTATACTGACTTTTGTATTCAATCACATGTTGGACACTTCCCGTGTCTAGCACTGTGTGATGTATTCGTGAATAATGCATACACATCCGAGTAGGGTGGCCTTTTACAGCTGACAGGTGGTGATTTGGTCAGTGCCGATTGTTTTTAAGTGCAGGCCAAGGTCTTGAGGCACTGCACCTAGTGTGCCAATCCCCACTGGGACCCACTTGACTGGCTTGTGCCAGAGTCTTTGCTTTTCTAGTTGCTTCTAATCAATTCTGTCACGTGGGATTGCAACATCGACAATCCATGCTTGCTTTTTTCCCATGATCGTGAGGTCAGGAGTCTTGTACTCCAAAACTCTTGTCTGTCTGAATTTGGATTTATTATTATTATTATTATTATTATTATTATTATTATTACTCTGCTTTATCTTCCCAAAGGGGACTCTAAGCATCTAGTAAAGGTAAAGGTTTTCCTCTGACATTAACTCCAGTCGTGTCCAACTCTGGGACTCTGGTGCTCATCTCCATTTCTAAGCCGAAGAGCCGGCGTTGTCCATAGACACCTCCAAGGTCATGTGGCTGGCATGACTGAATGCAGCGCCGTTACCTACCCAATGGAGCAGTACCTATTGATCTACTCACATTTGTATGTTTTCAAACTGCTAGATTGGCAGAAGCTGGTGCTGACAGCGGGAGCTCACGCTGCTCCCCAGATGCGAACCTGCGACTTGTCGATCAACAAGTTCAGCAGCTCACCATATACAATTTAAAATATGCAAACATTAAAATTGGAGTAAACACAAAAAGGCACCAAAATATTCACAGTTAAAATGTATTTCACTTCCTGTTTTCTCAGCCCATTGGGCCCTCCAGGTGTTTTGGACTTCAACTCCCACAATTCCTAACAGCCTACCGGCTGTTAGGAATTGTGGGAGTTGAAGTCCAAAACACCTGGAGGGCCAAAGCTGACCCATGCCTACTTGATACCCTGCTTTTTCTCTCCACCAAGAAGAAATGCAATAGTAATTTTTTAGGAAGTAGAATGAACTATTTTTGATAACAACCTGACTTGTTTCCTCCCTTTTCTGCAGGTCCAGCCCCCCTCTTCCTCCTCCTCCTCCTCCTCCTCCTCCTCCGGCGTCCTGCTCTTCTCTGCTCTTCCGGCCGAGGACTCTAACTGTGGCCCCCCCAGCCCTAAAGATGAACAAGGAAGCCACTGAAGTATCCGGTGAGTCCATTCCCCACCTTCAGCGTGGTGTCTGCACTGTATAACAGGTGCAGTTTGACCCTGCTTTACATTTACTTACTTAGGTGATCCCTCGTTGGCCGAGTAGGGTCCGTAGGTGGCTGTGGAGCCCTCTTCTTGATCTACATCTTCTCCCACAGTGAGGGCATCCAGGTGGAAGGCGGTCCCAGTTGGGTTTGGCTTGACGCGCCTTCCTCTTGGCACGTTTCTCTCTTTCGCCCTCCATTCTTCTATTTCTGCAGCACTGCTGGTCACAGCTGACCTCCAGCTGGAGCGCTCAAGGGCGCTCAGTGTCTGTGCCAGAGTTTTTAAGGTTGGCTTTCAGCCCATCTTTCAATCTCTTTTCCTGCCCACCAACATTCTATTTTCCGTTCTTGGGTTCAGAGTAGAGCAACTGCTTTGGGAGACGGTGGTCAGGCATCCGGACAATGTGGCCAGTCCAGTGGAGTTGATGGACCATCACGTCAACTGCCATGGTGGTTTATCTGGCCACCTCAAACTGCAGGGAGCAAGCTTCCTTTCTGCTTCCCTGGAGACTAGGACGCAATGGAGCAATGGCTTCAAACTACAAGAGAGGAGATTCCACCTGAACATGAGGAAGAACTTCCTGACTGTGAGAGCCGTTCAGCAGTGGAACTCTCTGCCCCGGAGTGTGGTGGAGGCTCCTTCTTTGGAGGCTTTTAAACGGGCTGGATGGCCATCTGTCGGGGGTGATTTGAATGCAATATTCCTGCTTCTTGGCAGAATGGGGTTGGACTGGATGATGGCCCAGTAGGTCTCTTCCAACTCTATGGTTCTAGGATTCTATCCTCCAACTCGCAGAATTCGTGACCATTGAACCAGCTTGCAATGCTGACTTCTGGGAGTCGGAAGTCCAAACGCTGGAGGGCCACAGGTGGATGCAATCCAAAAAGTTGTTGTTTTGGAGTCTCTGTCTTTCTCTGGAGGTTTTAAAGCAGAGGCTGAATGGCCATCTGTGGGGAGGGCTTGAATTGGATTTTTTTCTAGGGCAGAATAAAGTCAGAGTAGATGGCCTTTGGGTGCCCCTTCCAACTTTAGTGGAATATAGACTGCCTGGGATTCTAGTGGAGTCTCCTTCTCTGGAGGACTTTAAGCAGAGGCTGCATGGCCATCTATCAGGAAGGTTTGGATATCCTTCGTGGCAGAATAAGGTCAGGCTAGATGGCCTTTGGGTGCTCCTTCTACCTTTAGACTACTGTGGAATCCCTTGGGATCTTCTTGCATGGAACCCTTTCAGAAGAGGCCAGATGGGCATCTGTCAGGAGGGTTTTGCTTGTGTTTCCCTACATGGTAATATAAGGTCGAGCTAGATGATCTTTGTGTGTCCCTTCCAACTTTAGTGGAATATGAACTGCCTAGGAGTCTTGCACGGTCATCTGTCGCGAAGGTTTGGATTAGGAATTCCTTCATGGCAGAATAAGGTCAGACTAGATGGTTTTTGGGTGCCCCTTCCAACTTCAGATGAATATAGACTCCTGTGGAGTCTTTTGGAGTCTCTTTTCCTGGAGCCCTTTAAGCAGAGCCTGGATGGGCATCTGTCGGGAGGGTTTTGATTGTGTTTCTCTGCATAGTAGAATAAGATCAGGCTTTGATTAGGTACTCCTTCATAACAGAATAAGGTCGGTCTAGATGGCCTTTGGATGCCCCTCCCACCTTTAGTGGAATATAGACTACTGTAGAGTCCTTTGGAATCTTCTTGCCTTGAGCCCTTTAAGCAGAGGCTGTATGAGGGTTTTGATTGAGTTTTCCAGCATGGCAGAATAAGGTCAGACTAGATTGCCTTTGGGTGTCCCAACTTTAGTGGACACCCAACATTTTCCCTTGTAGTAGGCAGTTCTGTTTATTTACATTGTGTGTAGGTTACTTGTTTATTTATTTAACGTTGTCAGCCATCAAGTGAAACTTTGGAGAGCTTCTGTTCAACCATTTCAAATCTTCCTGCTTGGGCAGTGGTGGCACGATCGTCAGCATAGATTAAACTCTCTGTCCCTTCTCACAGTGGCTGGTCATTTGTGTAAATGTTCAACATGGATGGAACAAGCACAAGGACATTTAGAATAATGCTAAGCTTTTAATTTTGTAGTTTTTGTATGCATTATAACTGTGTTTTTAATTTGCTTCTGACACAATAAATAAAATAAAGCAACACACTTGCCTGCATTGGAGGGTGGGCCCCATTTGATGATGATGATGATGATGATGACGATAATTTTATTTCTTACCTGCCTCTCCTTGTGGCTCAAGGTAGGCTACAGCATAATTAAAACATTGTAAAAATTCTATAAAATGCAAATATTAAAATGTATTTCTATAAAACACATATTAAAATACACAGAATTTGATCCTCCCCTTCCAGTATAGCATAAGAATTTCCAGGCAAAAATGAGTGGAATAGCTATGTTGTAACTAGAGATGGGAAGGCCTGGGGGAAAATATGGGAAAAAATGGGGGAAAAACTATATAATATGAAGACCTTAAGGAAAGATTTCTGTGACTTTTGTTTCTACACACTTCTTTCCCCACCAGTTTTTCCAGGTTTATTTCCTGAGTCCTTCCCATCTCTAACTGTAACTTGCCTTGAATAATAATAATAATAATAATAATAATAATAATAATAATAATAATAATAATAATTTCAAAGGGTCAGAAAAATTCTCAAAAGCAAGCTCAATGGAGGAACTTATGCCACAAGTACCACCTGCCAGCAGCAAAAATGGGTGGGATCATGAACCTGCATAGGTTGTGGAAAATGAACATGCAAAAATACTGTGGGACTTTTGGATCCAGACTGACAAAGTTTTGGAATACACCAGACATCACGATTGTGGAAAAGAAAAAAGTCTGGATTATGGAAGTCGCCATTCCAGGTGAGAGTCGCATTGAGGAAAAACAACAGGAAAAACTCAGCCGCTATCAAGACCTCAAAATCAAACTCCAAAGGCATCAACCAGTCCAGGTGGTCCCAGTGGTGATGGGTACACTGGGCGCCGTGCCAAAAGATCTCAGCTGGCATTTAGAAACAATAAACATGGACAAAATCACGATCTGTCAACTGCAAAAGGCCACCTGACTTGGATCTGCGTGCATCATTCGGAAATACATCACACAGTCCTGGATGCTTGGGAAGGATTCGACTTGTGATGTCGTGATACGGAATCCAGCAAAGAGATCTCCTTTGCTGTGACATACAGCGCTTTTGTGTCAGAATAATAATAATAATAATAATAATAAGGATTGGGTTGATTTCTTGATCTACAATATCAATATAATAATAATAAGGAGGAGGAGGAGGAGGAGGAGGATTGGAGTGATTCTTTGATCTAAAAATATCAATACTTAAATAATAATAATAATAATAATAATAATAATAATAATAATAAGGATTGGATTTCTTGATCAATAATTAAATAACAACAACAATAATAATAATGTTTCGTAGGGATTGCATTGCTTTCTTCAGGTCAAACTATCATGAGTTCATAATAATAATAATAATCATCAATAACAATAATAATAATATAAATACAGTTTTCTACAGATAGCATTGATTTCTCATAATCATCATCAATACTAATCATAATATATTTTCCAGGGATTGGGTTGATTTCTTCTTCAAAAATAAATAACAACAACAACAACACATCACACAGTCCTAGATGCTTGGGAAATGTTTGACTTGTAATTCTGTGATACAAAATCCAGCATATATATATATCTCTCATTTGCTGTGACATACTGTGCTTTTGTGTCAGTAAAATAATAATAATAATAATAATAATAATAATAATAATAATAATAATAATATCAGCAGAAGCCAAAGGCTGAAATCAGAGGATTCAAATTGCAGGAAAAGATGAGGCAGAACTTCCAGAGGGGAAGAGATCATCGACAGGGGAGTCCCGGGCAGTCTTCTTCTGCCAAGCTTTTCGAAGAGAGGCAGAATGGCCATCTGTTGGGAGGGCTCGGTTGGTGATTTTGCAAAGGCAGGGCCTTCTTGGTGCTTCCCCCTCACTCTGCTCTTTCTCCTTCCAGAGAACAACCACCACCTGAAGGTCTTCCTGCCCAAGAAGCTGGTGGATTGCGTCCCCAAGTGCCCCGCTTTGCCCAAGGAGCGCCTCCGGTGGAACACCAACGAGGTGGGTGCATGTCTCAAAACCCAATTTGTGGTTTGGGGAGGGGTAGGCTCTTAGGAATTGTGGGAGTTGGAGTCCAGAACACTTGGATGGAGGCCTGGTGTAGATGCACCCTGCAAGAAAGGAAACAGCAATAGGTTTGCTTTCAAGTTGCTGTTAAGTTGGAAACGGCTTGAAGATACGTCAGCAACTACAACAATCACTGCGTCGACCATGCATGGGCCAACTTGGGCCCTCCCTCTCACTTCCTGTCATCTCTTAGCTCCGTTCTTAAGTAGAAGTTGTTTGCAACTCGGGGATGGCCTGCACTATTGAATGGGAAATCGGTGGGGGACGGGAGTGAAGGTGGTCCGCCAAAGCGCCCTGCTATAAATACCGAGAGGGGCCCGGGAAGACACCGGATAGCCAGCCAGCGTTGCAAGGTCTGCGTCTGACAGCACATTATTTATGCGCCTATGCGCTTAGGAAGGCAGGCAGGAAGGAAGGAAGGACGCCTGGGAAAAGCAGGCTTCTTGCTCCCAAGTTGGTTCATGCTCTGCAGCCATCTTTGTGCCATCTCCCCATTCATTTATCTCACCCACTTGTGACACCTTGGATGGAGTACTTCCTAATTCGTATGCAGGCTGCTGGAAGGTTTTATGGCATTATAAATTACTTAAATTAGCCTCCCTTCATAAAGCGGAACCTAAATTCACAGATTCCTAAATTCCTACTTCACAGATGCAGGTGTCTTTCAGACTGCATAGGTCAACAGCAAGCTAGACTATTAATGGTTGGGAGCTCACTCAAACCCGGGCTGTAGTGATGTAATGCAGCTGACTACTAACTGGCTTCACCACAGCCAGGTTGTATATCTCTAAGTTGTTTTGTTTTGGGAGGGATGTGCCTCTGTCTCACTGCGTTGTGTCTCTTCTCTCCGCCCCCCCAGGAGATTGCGTCCTATTTGATCACCTTTGAGAAACATGAGGAGTGGCTCTCCTGCTCCCCCAAAACCAGGTAAGGGCCCCCACGCTCCCCAAGGACCCCGCCTCTCAAAAGGGAAGGGGGCATCCCATGCGCCAGCTTGGTCCCTCCCTCCAGGTGCTTTGGAGGTTATGCCTGCTTCTCCCTCTTCTTCTCCTCCTTCCTCCTCCATTTCATCCTCTTCTTCTTTCATCCTCCTTCCCTCTCCTTCCTTTTCCTCTTCTTCCTCCATTTATCCTTCTCCTTCTTTTACCCTCCTTCCTTCTCTCCTTCCTCTTCTCCTTCCTCCTCCATTGCTTTTCCCCTTGACCTCTCTTCCCTCCCTCTCTTCTTCCTCCATTTCTTCTCCTCTTCTCCACCTTCTTCCTTTTCTTCTCTTCTTTTGTCCTCCTTCCTTCTCTCCTTCCTCTCCTCCTTCTCCCTCCATCTCCCCTTGACCTCTTTCTTCCCTCCTTTCTCTTCTTCCTCCGTTTCTCCTCCTGTTATCATCCTCCTTCCTTCTTTTCTTCCTCCATTTCGTCCCCTTCTTCCTTCTCTTCTTCTGCTCTGTTTATTTTCCCCTTGACTTCTTCCTTCCTTCTCTCCTTTCTCTTTTACTTCCTGCATTTCTTCTCTTCTTCCTCTCCTTCCTTTTCTTCTTCTGCTCCATTTATTTTCCCCTTGACCTCGTCCTTCCTTCTCTCCTTCCTCTTCTCCTTCTTCCTCCATTTCTCCTCCTCTTGTCCCTCTCATTCCTTCTCTTCTCCTTCTTCCTCCATTTCATCATCTTCTTCTTCTTTTGTCCTTCCTCTTCCCCTTCTTCCTCCATTTCGCCTTCTTCTATCCTCTTTCCTTCTCTCCTTCCTCTTCTTTGCCTACCATTTCTTTTCCCCTTGACCTCTTCCTTCCTTTTCTCCTTCCTTTTCTCCTTCTTCCTCCATTTCTCCTCCTTTTGTCATCCTTCTTCCTTCTCTTTTTCCTCCATTTCTCCTCCTTCTCTTGTTACCCTCCTTCCTTCTCTTCTCCTCCTCCTTCTCCCTGCATTTCATCATCTTTTGCTTTTGTCCGTCTTCCTCTTCCTTCATTTCAACCTTTACTCTTTCCACCCTTCCTTCTCTCCTTCCTCTTCCATTTCTTCTCCCCCTGCAATCCTCATCATTTCTCATTCCTTCATTTCATCATCATCTTCTTTTTCCTTCTCTTTTCTCTTTCCTTCCTCTTCTCCTTATTCCTCTTTTCCTTCCTTCTCTTCTTCCTCTTCCTCAATTTCTCCTCCTTTTGTCCCCCTCCTTCCTTCTCTTCTTCTCCCTCCATTTCATCATCATCGTTTGTCTTTCCTTTCTCCTTCCTTCCTCTTCTTCTTCTGTCCTCCTTCCTTTTTCCCTTCTTCCTCCCTTTCTTCTTGTCTTGACCCCCTTCTTCCTCCTCATTCTCCCTCTGTTTCATCACCTTCTTTTGTCCTTCTTCCCCTTCTTCCTCCATTTTGCTCTTTTCTTCTTTTTGCTCCTTCCTTCTCTCCTTTTCTCCTTCTTCCTCCCTTTTTTCTCCCCTTGACCTCCTCTTTCCTTCTCCTTTTCACCTTCTCCTTCCATTTCATCATCATCTTCTTTTGTCCTTCTTCCATTTCATCTTTTTCTTTTTTCCTTCCTTCCTCTTCTCTTTCTTCTGCCCTCCTTCCTTTTCCTTCTTCTTCCCTTAACCTCATTCTCCCTCTATTTCATCTTCTTTTGTCCTTCCTCTACTCCTTCCTCTGTTTCCCTTTTTTCTCCATTTCTCCCCCTTCTTTCTTTCCTTCTTCCTCCCTTTCTTTTCCCTTGATCTCCTCCTTCCTTCTCATTCTCCCTCTGTTTCATCATCCTCTTCTTTCGTCCTTCCTCTCCCCCTTCTTCCTCCGTTTCCTTTCGTCTCCTTTTGTCCTCTTTCCTGCTCTTCTTCTTCCTCCCTTGACCTTCTCCTTCCTCTCGTCTTCCTCCCTTCCCGCCAGGCCCCAGAACGGCTCCATGATCCTGTACAACCGCAAGAAGGTGAAGTACCGGAAGGACGGCTATTGCTGGAAGAAGCGGAAGGACGGGAAGACCACGCGCGAGGACCACATGAAGCTCAAAGTCAAGGGCCTCGAGGTACAGGACGCAGCTCAGACTCAAGCTCCCTTTGGGACTCTGTGCTGGGGATTAGAGGAGCTGTGGATGGAAGGGAATGATGGGAGTTGTGATCCCAAATCCAAAAGATGCACCGTTGAGACTTCTAAGGCTTGTTTAAGACCAGCATGGGCCAACTTGGGCCCTCCCTCCAGGTGTTTTGGACTACAACTCCCACAATTCCTAACAGCCTACCGGCTGTTAGGAATTGTGGGAGTTGTAGTCCAAAACACCTGGAGGGAGGGCCCAAGTTGGCCCATGCCTGTGTTAAACGGTCGTCTCCTCCATCCTAAATGATGGTCGTACCTATGCTAAACCTGGTCACTAGTGCCTCTCCCTTTCCTCCGCAGTGTCTCTATGGCTGCTACGTCCATTCGTCCATCGTCCCCACATTCCACCGGCGCTGCTATTGGCTCCTGCAGGTAGGATTGCGTGTCTGGGATCCGTGGCCCCCAATGGCTTTATGCTCACGGCCTTTTTTGTGACCCAAAGTATCACCCGTATTTCCTCGAGTCTCGCGCACCATTGAATCGAACGCGCACCTCCCTTTTCAAAACCCTGAAACCAAAAGAAGCATTTGCTGCTGAATGTAATGTGCAGAAAGAGGCAAAAAAAGGTGTGCTCTTTGCAATTTGGCCAAGAAACAAAAAGTGAGCGTTAGATTCAAGTACATACAATATTTTTTTATTTATTAACTTGTATATTTTTTTATATATTTTCCCCTAGAAATCATCATTATACAGTTTGTAAAGGCAGTTGTTTTCCAATATGTTATTTATATATATTATATATATTATATATATTAAATATTTTATTATCACCTATATTTATATATGTATGTATATATATAATATCATCATTATACAATTTGTAAAGGCAGTTTTCCAATATGTCATTTATATATATTACATGTATTAAATATATTATTATCACCCATATATATATATATATAATATTGTCATTATACAATTTGTAAAGGCAGTTGTTTTCCAACATGTCATTTATATATATATTATATATATAAAAATATTATTATCACCCATATATATATGTGTGTGTGTGTGTGTGTGTGTATATATATATATATGTATATATATATATATATATATATAAATATTATTATCACACATATATATGTGTATATATATATATTATTGTCATTATACAATTTGTAAAGGCAGTTGTTTTCCAACATGTCATTTATATATATATTATATATATAAAAATATTATTATCACCCATATATATATGTGTGTGTGTGTGTGTATATATATATATATATATAAATATTATTATCACACATCTATATGTGTATATATATATTATTGTCATTATACAGTTTGTAAAGGCAGTTGTTTTCCAACATGTCATTTATATATATTATATATTTAAAAATATTATTATCACCCATATATATGTGTGTGTGTGTGTGTGTATATATATATAATATTGTCATACAATTTTTAAAGGTAGTTGTTTTCCAACATGTCATTTATATATATTATATATACAAAAATATTATTATCACCCATATATGTGTGTGTATGTATATGTGTGTATGTGTGTGTGTGTGTGTGTGTGTGTATATATATATATATATATAATATTGTCATTATACAATTTGTAAAGGCAGTTTTCCAATATGTCATTTATATATATTACATATATTATATATATTATTATCACCCATATATATATAATATTGTCATTATACAATTTGTAAAGGCAATTGTTTTCCAACATGTCATTTATATATATTATATATATTGTTATCACCCATATATATATATATATGAAATATATTTAAGCTATATAAATAAAATATAATGTTCATTTGTGGGATGAGCATAACTCAAAACCCACTGGACGAATTGGCACCAAATTTGGACACGATACATCAATCAGACCAACGAGTGACCGTCACTCATAAAAACATTGAAAAACACAACAAAAGAGACTTAAAAAGCCAAAAACAAAAAATACATTACAACGCATGCACAAAACCACATGTATACACAAATACACATATATACACACATATACACACACACACACATATATATATACACACACACACACACGCAAAACACAGACAGGACCACAGTAACACGTGGCAGGGGACGACTAGTATATGTATGTGTGTCTGTGTGTATATATATATATAATATTATATATATATACACACACACACATATATAATATTATATATATAATGTATAAAATTACTCATAATATATGCCATATATTATGACCTATATATAATAATTATATAATAATATGTCACCTCTATTATAGAATCCTAGAGTTGAAAGACAACCCCAAAGAAAGCCAGCCAGTCCAACCCGCTTTGGCTGTGCAGAAAAAGCACAGTCAAAGCCCTCCAGGCAGATGGCATTCCAGCCTCTGTTAAAGCTGCTTTCCTCCTCTGTCCTCCACCTAAAAACAATAACATTATGTTACAACATTTGAAAAATTTTCCTTTTCCTGGTATGAAAGTGTTATTTCCTGTTCAATTGTGCAGTCCTTAATTGGAAAGGAGTTGTTCTGCTCCAGAACCTTCCTTTTTCTGGCACTTCCTATGTGGAATGGCTTGAGACTCTTATCGGGTATTCATTGCAAAACGAGAGCAAAATGTGCTGCTGATCTCCCTCCCTCCTGCAAAGACAAAGTTAGCACAGTTTAGTAAACTTTCCCCACGTTTGTATGATAGAACCAATTAGCCAATGACATTGATCACCCAGGAACCAAAAAGCGCGTCCTAGGGGAGTGTAATCACAAAAATGTCAAAAGTCAGAATGGACTTCCCACCTCAGAGGCAAACCATGAAGTCTTCTGGTCACTTCTTCTCCTGCCATTTCGCTAATTCCTTATCTTTTTTTCTGCTTTGCTATCTCAACTTTTTACTTAATCTTTAAAACCCACAAACGGTTTCTGTGTTTTTTTTAATAAATGAAACAAGTGATTCCCATCTATATCTATAAATTTCCTACTGGCGTCCAACGGGGAAGCAAAACTCTAAAACCCCTCCACAAAACTCTACCAAAATTGCCATGCCCCAAGGACAACCCACTAGGTACAAACTAATCCACTCAGAAATCAAAACCACACAACAACAGCCACAAAAATACGGCAAAACAACTGAGCATGCGCACTGGCGCAAACTCCCCGGTGCGCGCGCACGCATGGCCCCTCACCGCCCCTCCCGCGCGGCACACACACGCGCGTGCGTGCACCCCTTCACACCCCCCGCGCGGCATTACATCCATAGAATAGAGTTGAAAGGGACACTCCAAGCCTCGCCGCATCCCCACCGGAAAGACACGCCCCCTCCCTTTGCCCCACCCCTTCCCTCCCTGACTCACTCCTTCCCTCCTCCCTCCCCCTCCGGAAAGACACGCCCCCTCCCTTCCTGGGATTTATAGTTCACCTACAATCAAAGAGCATTCTGGACTCCACCAACGATGGAATCAAACCAAACTTGGCACACAGAACTTCCACGACCAACAGAAAATACTTGAAAGGTTTGGAGGGCATTGACCTTGAGTATGGGAGTTGTAGTTCACCGACATCCAGACAGCACTGTGGACTCAAACAATGATGGATCTGGACCAAACTTGGCATAAGCATTCAATACGCCCAAATATGAACACAGATGGAGTTTGAGGGAAATAGACCTTGACATTTGGGAGTTGTAGTCACTGGGATTCAGAGTTCACCAACACTCAAAGAGCATCCTGAACCCCACCAACGACAGAATTGGGGCAAACATGCTACACTGAACCCCCATGACCAACAGAAAACACTCAAGTTTACACACAAGCATAAAGAAGGGGGAGGAAGGAGGGATGCCAGAGAGAGAGAGAGAGAGAGAGAGAGAAAGAGGGGAAAGGAAGGAGTGTGTGAGAGAGAAAGAGGGGAAAGGAAGGAGTGTGAGAGAGAGAAAGAGGGGAAAGGAAGGAGTGTGAGAGAGAGAAAGAGGGAAAGAGAGCGAGGGAAGGAAGGAAGAGAGGCCAGGCAAAGACTTCAAAACTCTTACTAAGGGCCACAGCAACGCGTGGCAGGGCACAGCTAGTTCTTTTTAAAAAGCATATTATTATTTGAAACACAACAGGATGAGTCCACAACAAACAAGATCACTCTGCTGGTTGTTGAATTGGATCACACGTCAGACACTTCCCAAGTGTCTAGGACTGTGTGATGTATCAGCGAATAATGCATGCAGATCCCAGTAAGCTGGCCTTCTGCAGCTGACATGTGGTGATTTTGTCAGCAAGTATTGTGTTTAAGTACAGGCCAAGGTCTTAAGGTGCTGCACCCAGTGTGCCCATCACCACTGGGACCCCCTTGATTGGCTTGAGTCAGAGTCTTTGCAGTTCAATCTTTAAATCCTCATATCGTGTCAGCTTTTTTAAATTTAATTTTTTATTTTTATATTGTCTCATTATTATTATTTTTATTTATTTATTTATGTATTGACTTTGCTTCTATACGGCTGTATCTCAAGCCCGAAGGCGACTCACGGCCGTTCACAAACAGTAAAAACAGTAGAAACAGCAGTGGTTCCATACAACATAGAACAATTGACTTAACACATTATCCATAAATTACCAATAAGCAATTACAATGCACAATTATTACAAAACACAACCGTACCCCATCTTCTCATCATCCAAGCGTAGTCCAGGTTCGTCGTCCATTGTTCCATTCCTATGTTCCATTACCAGATTGCACTAAATTACTCAAACGCCTGCACAAACATCCAGGTCTTCACCTTTTTGCGGAATACCATTAGAGATGGTGCTAGTCTAATGTCCGTAGGAAGGGCGTTCCACAGCCGAGGAGCCACCACCGAGAAGGCCCTATCTCTCGTCCCCGCCAGCCGAGCTTGAGAAGCAGGCGGGATCGAGAGCAGGGTCTCCCCGGAAGATCTCAAACTCCTGGTGGGTTCATAGGCAGAGATGCGGTCAGATAGGTAGCTTGGGCCGGAACTGTTTATTATTATTATTATTGTGTTTATTTCTACCCAAATTTTGTCTCCACTAGGAGACTCAAGGCGGCTTCCATTAAGAGCATTTCAATAACTTTGAATACAGTCACAGGTTCGCAGTCTGGGAGTCCTCTTGGATTCATCACTGACGCTTGAGGCTCAGGCTTCGGCAGTGTCCGGGAGGGCTTTTGCACAACTAAGACTTGTGTGCCAGCTGCGACCGTACCTCGCAAAGGCTGATCTGGCCGGGGTGGTCCATGCCTTGGTCACCTCTAGATTGGATTACTGTAATGTGCTCTGCGTGGGGCTGCCCTTGAAAACGGCTCGGAAATTCCAACTGGTCCAACGAGCAGCGGCCAGGATGTTAACTGGCGCTCCTTACAGAGAGAGGCCAACCCTCCTGTTTAAGGAGCTCCATTGGCTGTTGTTTACCTACCGAGCCCAATTCAAGGTGCAGGTGCTTACCTACAAAGCCCTAAACGGTTTGGGACCACCCTACCTGCGTGACCACATCTCCGTTTATGAACCCACACGTTCTCTTTGTTCATCCAGAGAGGCCCTGCTCGCGATCCCACCTGCGTCGCAAGCGCGTTTGGTGGAGACGAGGGACAGGGCCTTCTCTGTGGTTGCCCCCGACTCTGGAACATCCTCCCCAAAGACATTAGACTAGCACCCACGTTGGCAGTCTTCAGGAAGAACTTGGAGACCTGGCTATTCCGACGTGCCTTTCCAAAGTAGGATAACCCCCCAAGCACCATGTCTCAGAAGCACTTTATTAGAGTTTAAGACTCTCTGCACATTGCACTTGCCTGGAAATCCAAAATACCACCAGCCGTACCCAGCACTTTTTAACCTGTACCCATCATTGGCCCGGCCCTGGTTTTTATTGCGTAATGATGTATTGTTTTGTTATTGCTTATGTTTTAATTTGCTTCAAATTGTATTGTTATTGTTTTGTTGTTGTTGTGTTGAGGCCTTGGCCTTCGTAAGCCGCATCGAATCCCTTGGGAGATGCTAGTGGGGTACAAATAAAGTTTAATAATAATAATAATACATTTATTTATTTATTTATTTATTATATTGTGTCATTATTATTATTATTATTATTATTATTATTTGAAACACAACAAGAGGAGTCCATAGCAGATAAGATCACTTCTGGCTGTTGTATTGGATCATACGTCAGACACTTCCCAAGTGTCTAGGGTTCTGTGATGTATTTTGCAGCTGGCAGATTCAGTGCCAATTGCTTTTAAGTGCAGGCCAAGGTCTTTAGGTACTGCACCCAGTGTGCTGATCACCACTGGGACCCGCTTGACTGGCTTGTGCCAGAGTCTTTGCAGTTTGATCTTTAAATCCTCATATTGTGTCCGCTTTTTTATTTTTATTTTATTTTATTGTTTATTCTTATTTTTATATTGTGTCATTATTATTATTACTATTATTATTTGAAACACAACAAGATGAGTCCATAGCAGACAAGCTCACTTCTGGCTGTTTATATTGGATCACACGTCGGACACTGATATATATGTCTATATCAATGGAATGCCTCTGGTGTGAGAGAATTGGCCATCTGCGAGGACGTTGCCCAAAGGGATGCCCGGATGTTTTACCATTCTATAGGATGCTTCTGCCATATCCCCGTATGGGAAGCTGGTGCTGACAGAAGGGAGCTCACCCCGCTCCTACCAGAAACAACTTGCAGTTTCTCAAGTCACTTCTGACACACACACAAATGTGATATATTTTACAGCTGGCAGATGGTAATTTGTTAGCGCCAATTGTGCTTAAGTGCAGGCCAAGGTCTTTAGGTGCTGCACCCAGTGTGCCGATCACCACTGGGACCGCCTTGACTGGCTTGAGTCAGAGTCTTTGCAGTTTGAGCTTTAAATCCTCATATTGTGTCAGCTTTTTTATTCTATTTATTTAATCTTATATTGTGTCATTATTATTATTATTGTGTTGATTTCTACCCCAATTTTGTCTCCACCAGGAGACTCAAGGTGGCTTCCATTAAGAGCATTTCAATAACTTTGACTATGTTTCCATGGCCGAGCTACACATCCCAGGGCTCTGTGGGATTCGGCCCTGCTGTGGTGCTTGTGGGGTGTTCCTGGGGGTCCCCATTTCCCTTCCCTGTCCGGCCGGGCTTCCCAAAGGGCTTCCCTTCTTTCCGTGTTTCCTGCAGAACCCGGACATTGTGCTGGTGCACTACCTGAACGTGCCGGCCATTGAGGACTGTGGGAAGCTGTGTGGGCCGGTCCTGTGCTCCATCAACAGTGACCGCAAGGAGTGGCTGAAGTGGTCCAAGGAGGAGCTGGTGGGGCAGCTCAAGCCCATGTGTGAGTCAAGGGCAAGGGGACGGAGGGGGGCAGGGGGGTGGATAGATGGATGGAGGGAAGGAAGGAAGGGTGGAAAGAAGGATAGGATAGAAGCAGTGAAGGAAGGTTGGAAGGATCAAAGGATGGATGGAAAGAAGGATAGAAGGAGCAAAGGAAGGAAGGATGGAGGATCAAAGGAAGCATCGAAGGATGGATGGAAAGGAAGAAAGGATGAAAGGACTGGATGAAAGGAGGGATTGAAGGAAAGAAGGATGGAAGGAAGGATCAAAGGAAGGATGGATGGAAGGTTGTAAGGAAGGGATGAAGGATTGAAGGTACAATGGAAGGTAGGATCGATGGATGGAAGGAAGGATAGAAGGAGCAAAGGAAGGAAAGATGGAGGATCAAAGGAAGCATCGAAGGATGGATGGAAGGATTGATTGAAGGAAGGAAGGAAGTGAAGGAAGGCTGGAAGGGAGGAAGGAAGGATGACAGGACTGGATGGAAGGAGGGATTGAAGGAAAGAAGGATGGAAGGAAGGAAGGATCAAAGGAAGGGTGGATGGAAGGGATGGAGGAAGGATTGAAGGAACAATGGAAGGTAGGATTGGAGGAAGAATGGATGGAAGGCTAGAAGGAGCAAAGGAAGGAAGGATGGAGGATCAAAGGATGGGTGGTTGAATGGAAGGTAGGAAGGCTGGAAAGAAGGATAGAAGATAGGATAGAAGCAGCGAAGGAAGGGATGGAGGAAGGATGGAAGGTAGGATCAATGGAAGGAAAGAAGGAGAAAAGGAAGGAAGTATGGATCAAAGGAAGCATCGATGGATGGAAGGAAGGATTGATTGAAGGAAAGAAGGATGAAAGTACTGGATGGAAGAAGGAATTGGAGGAAAGAAGGATGGAAGGAAGGAAGGATCAAAGGAAGGATGGAAGGGATGGAGGAAGGATTGAAGGAAGCATGGGTGGAAGGAAAGATAGAAGGAGCGAAGGAAGGATGGAAAGAAGGTTGGAAGGATTGGTTAGAAGGAAGGAATGGAAGAAAGGGGGGATTGAAGGAAAATAAGATGGAAGGATCAAAGGATGGCTGGAAAGAAGGATGGGTGAAAGGGAAGATTGAAGGATGGATGGAAGGAAGGAAAGATTGAAGGATGGATGGAAGGAAGGTAAGATGGAGGGAAGGAGACTGGATGAAAGGATAGAAGGTAGGATAAAAGCAGCAAAGGAAGGAAGGATCAAAGGAAGCATCAAATGAAGGCTGGAAAGAAAGATGGAATGATCAAAGGTTGGATGGATGGAAGGATGGATGGAAGAATGGATGGAAGGAAGGATGGATGAATAGATGGATGGAAGGAGGATGGAAGAATGGATTGAAGGAGGATGGAAGGATGGATGAATGGGTGGATGGATGGGTGGAAGGATGGATGGATGGATGGATGGATGGAAGGAGGATGGAAGAATGGATGGAAGGATGGATGAATGGGTGGATGGATGGATGGATGGATGGAAGGAGGATGGAAGAATGGATGGAAGGATGGATGGATGGATGAATGGAAGGAGGATGGAAGGATGGATGAATGGGTGGATGGATGGATGGATGGATGGATGGAT
This sequence comes from Anolis sagrei, assembly GCF_037176765.1. Taxonomy (NCBI): domain Eukaryota; kingdom Metazoa; phylum Chordata; class Lepidosauria; order Squamata; family Anolidae; genus Anolis; species Anolis sagrei. Next base: position 1,731,915 of record NC_090026.1, read on the forward strand.
GGATGGATGGAAGGAGGATGGAAGGATGGATGGATGGATGGATGGAGGATGGAAGAATGGATGGAAGGATGGATGGGTGGATGGATGGATGGATGGAAGGATGGATGGATGGATGGATGGATGGATGGATGGATGGATGACAGGCAAACTGGTTGTAAGGAAGATCGAATGGATGGAAGGATTGAAGGAAGAAAGGACTGAAGTATCAAAGGAAGGTAGGCAGGATGGAAGGTTGGAAGGAAGGAGGATGAAAGGAAGGAAAGATGGATGGAAGGAAGGCAGGATATCTTTTGAAGAGGAATGCCTTTAAGATCAAGCCAGGGGGTGCTGTGGTTTTTCACTTTCAATAGGTTTTCTTGGCTTTTACAGTGTGTTTTTTTAAAAACATATTGTTTATATTTAATTTTGTTTTCATGTTTGCATATTGCGATACTTGGAGGGAGGGCTGAAGTTGGCCCAGGCCTGTTTTGCACTCAAGAGACTGGATAATTGACATCTCAGTCCCTTTGAATTAGAATTGAAATGTTTGCAAGCTTGGTTATTGAGATCTTTTTTTAAAAAAAATCATAAAAGTCTGTGTAGTGTCCAAAAGAAGAAGAAGAAAAGACGACAGTGTCACGGAGTGAACTCTCACCGGCGCGTGTGTTCCTTTCCCCTCTCTGTGCCCGCAGTTCACGGGATCAAGTGGACCTGCAGCAACGGGAACGGGACGGCCGAGTTCTCCATTGAGCAGCTGGTGCAGCAGATCCTGGAGAGCCACCAGGCCAAGCCCCTGCCACGCACCCACGCCTGCCTCTGCACCAGCGGACTCGGTCAGCATGCTTCTCCGGGTTGTGGCCTAAGTACTCATTGTGCCCTCCTTGCTTTGAAAGTGGTCGCTCTTCCCCAGGAACGTTGTTTTTGTGGCTGCCACAAACGAGGTGGAATGGGTCGAGAGTCCTTGATGAGATATACCATATATACCCGAGTATAAGCCAAGGCTCCTAATTTTGCCACAAAAAACTGGGGAAACGTATTGACTCAAATATAAGGATGGGAAATGCAGCCACTACGGGTCAATCTATATAAATAAAAATGTAATGTTAGTTTGTGGGATTAACATAATTCAAAAACCACTGGACGAATTGACACCAAATTTGGACACAAGACTCCTCTCAGGCCAACGAGTGACCGTCACTCATAAAAACACTGAAAAACACAGGAGATAACGTATTGTCGAAGGCTTTCATGGCTGGAATCACTAGGTTCTTGTGGGTTTTTTTCGGGCTATAGAGCCATGTTCTAGAGGCATTTCTCCTGACGTTTCGCCTGCATCTATGGCAAGCATCCTCAGAGGTTGAGAAGGTCTGAACACATCTCCTCCTATGAACCAACCAGGACGCCAAGATCATCTGGGGAGGCCCTACTCTCAGTCCCACCTGTATCACAAGCGCGCCTGACGGGAACGAGAGACAGGGCCTTCTCAGTGGTGGCCCCTCAGCTATGGAACGCCCTTCCTACAGATATCAGATCAGCCCCCTCCCTGCTGGCGGAGACACGGTATATCTCATCGAGGACTCTCAACCCATTCCACCTTCTCAACCTCTGAGGATGCTTGCCATAGATGCAGGCGAAACGTCAGGAGAAATGCCTCTAGAACATGGCTCTATAGCCCGAAAAAACCCACAAGAACCTACAGGAGATAACGCTTGGGATAAATAGATATAATAATAACAACAACAATAATAATAACGGTTCCGGCCCAAGATACCTAACTGACCGCCTCTCGGCCTATGAGCCCACGAGGACTTTAAGATCGTCCGGGGAGGCTCTGCTCTCGATCCCGCCTGCTTCACAAGCACGGCTGGCGGGGACGAGAGATAGGGCCTTCTCGGTGGTGGCTCCTCGGCTGTGGAACACCCTTCTTGTGGACATCAGGCTAGCTCCCTCCCTGTTGATATTCCGTAGGAAGTTAAAGACCTGGCTGTTTAAGAAGGCATTTGAACAAGAAGTGCAATGATTGGTAATTTGACCATAGGAATGGAACAACGGAAATGATACCGGATTGTGGGTTTGACGATGAGACGACACGGAATGGCTTTTGTAGGAATGTTGATGTTTTTGATGAGATGTTTTTTGATAATGATGAATTGCGGATTATTTTACACTATGTTTGTATTTTGCACCTGTTTTTCTATGTTGTACACCGCAGTGAGTCGCCCTTGGGCTGAGAATTGCGGTATATAAGCGAAGTAAATAAAATAAAATAAATTAAATAAATAAATAATTTATTTTATTTATTTACTTTATTTCTATCCCGCTTTTCTCAGCCCTCAGGCGACTCAAAGCGGTGAACAACATCGATACAAAACATCGTGAGACAAGTGTAGGGCAATTAAAAACAATTGTTAACATAAATCATTAAACATCCGTATAACAGTCATGAGCGCCTCAACAGTAAAATCAGAATCCAGTCTCATCATCCATTATTCCGTATTCCTATGTTCAATTACACTGTTTAATCAAATGCCAGGTCTTCACTTTCCTCCGGAACGCCAGCAGGGAGGGGGCCAATCTGATATCTGTAGGAAGGGCATTCCACAGCCGAGGGGCCACCACTGAGAAGGCCCTGTCTCTCGTCCCCGCCAAGCGTGCCTGTGATGCAGGCAGGACCGAGAGCAGGGCCTCCCCAGATGATCTTAGTGTCCTAGCCGGTTCATAGGAGGAGATGCGTTCGGAGAGGTAAGTAGGGGCAGAACCGTTTAGGGCTTTATAGGCTAACGCCAGCACTGGCTACCACAAACTGGTAGCCAGTGGAGCTGGCGCAACAGAGGAGTAGTATGCTCCTTGAGTGCCGCTCCTGTTAGCAACCTGGCTGCTGAACACTGGACCATTTGAAGCCTCCAAGCAGTCTTCAAAGGCAACCCCACGTAGAGAGCATTGCAGTAGTCTATGCGGAATGTAACCAGAGCGTGGACTACCATGGCCAAGTCAGACTTCCCAAGGTACGGGCGCAGCTGGCGCACAAGTTTTAACTGTGCGAATGCTCCCCTGGTCACTGCCGAAACCTGGGGTTCCAGGCTCAGCAATGAGTCCAGGGTCACACCCAAGCTGCGAACCTGCATCTTCAGGGGGAGTGCGACCCCGTCCAACACAGGCTGTAACCCTATGCCCTGTTCGGCCTTGCGACTGACGAGGAGTACCTCCGTCTTGTCTGGATTCAATTTCAATTTGTTCGCCCTCATCCAGACTGTCACAGTGGCCAAGCACCGGTTCAGGACCTGGACAGCCTCCCTAGTAGCAGGTGGAAAGGAGTGACAGGGTTGGACATCATCCGCGTACCCCGAAACTCCGGATAATATTATTTATTTATTTATTTATTATTTGCACTTGTTAACCGCCACTCTCAGCCCGAGGGCGACTCGTGGCGGTGTACAGAACATAGAAAAGACAACAATTTACAATAAATCAAGACCATAACACAACATCTAAAAATCCGCTTCGTCTAGTTTGGGGTCATAATCAATCTCATAGTCATAGTCCATTCCGGTGGTCATTCCAAAAAACATAGCACTTAGTTGAAGGCCTTTTCGAAGAGCCAGGGTTTCAGGCCCTTGCGGAAGGCCATGAGGGAAGGCGCCTGTCTGATTTCAGCAGGGAGGGAGTTCCATAGCCGGGGGGCCACCACCGAGAAGGCCCGCTCTCTCGTCCCCGCCAGGCGTGCCTGTGAGGCAGGCGGGACCGAGAGAAGGGCCTCCCCAGATGATCTCAAGGTCCTCGTGGGCTCGTAGGCCGAGATGCGGTTCGCAAGATATTTTGCGGTTCGCAAGGTAATAATGCATCACACAGTCCTAGACGCTTGGGAAATGTTCAACTTGCAATTTTGTCATACGAAATCCAGCATATAGATCTCGTTTGCTGTGAGATACTGTGTTTTTGGTGTCAGTCAAATAATAATACAAGATGTTGAGACTCCTCCGCCAGGGAAGGGCGATGCCGCACCAAACTCCAAGTCCCAGGATCACAGCGCATTGAGCCCGGTCATTGAATTAGAGGTGACACAATTCAATACATACTTAGCGTCAACTCCATTGAGAGCAAGAGGACCTGCCTTGGACTCCATTGCTGGGATTGCTCTCGCCACTTAGTTAACTTGGTTGGTCAGCCAACGAGGAAACTCTCCGCTCTCTTTGGTTTCATTTGGCAGATTAGTTTATGAAACGCGCATAAGTTTCTCCCTTGACTGGAGCCATTGTTTTGGCAGAATAGAAGACCCATTCTTCCTCTGTGGGCCAGGCTTGGGTCACAACTGGCGCCATGGAGAACACGAGTCTCTTAAGATATTAATAACAGCAATAATAATAATAATAATAATAATAATAATAATAATAATCCCATTGCAGAAGGGAGAGCTGTAACAACAATAATATAATTGAAAGACACAACAATAATCTACAGTGATTTTTTTTTTTGGAGCATGAGACTTGCTGGACCTCCCTTGCTCCCAGTTTGTGGACCTCCCTTGCTCCCAGTTCCCTCCAGTTTGCAGCCCATTCTGGCATTGGGATTGCCTGCTGTGAGGAGCATTGGGTGCCCTCCAGTGGCGGAATCCTGAATTGCCAGAGCATGACATGGAACACTCCCTGCAAAACCTCCACTGGGTTTTGATTGTTTTTGCTGCTTTGAGTTCCCTTTGAGAGAAGGAAAGTGGGATCTGAATTCCCAACATCATAACACACTCTTGCATTTATGAATAAGTATCCAAATGATATTTTGGTTGTCTTGGGCTATTGGCAGGCCTTGAAGGGGATTTTGCTCTCACTCTCTACCTCTTTCCTTTTTTCCTTCGCTCCCTCTTTCCTTCCTTTCCTTTTTTTCTTTCCTTCTCTCCTTCCTTCTCTACCTCCTTCTTCCCTTGCTTTGCTCTTTGCTTCCATGCTTCCTTTTCTCTTTCCTTCTTTCCTTCCCTCCCTCGTTCTCTCCTTCCTTCACTCCCTCTTTCCTTCCTTCCCTTTTCTTCTTTCCTTCTCTCCTTCCTTCCTTCTCTACCTCTTTCCTTTCTTCCTTCACTCTTTGCTTCCATGCTTCCTTTTCTCTTTCCTTCTTTCCTTCCCTCCCTCGTTCTCTCCTTCCTTCACTCCCTCTTTCCTTCCTTCCCTTTTCTCTTTCCTTCTTTCCTTCCCTCCCTCGTTCTCTCCTTCCTTCACTCCCTCTTTCCTTCCTTCCCTTTTCTTCTTTCCTTCTCTCCTTCCTTCCTTCTCTACCTCTTTCCTTTCTTCCTTCACTCTTTGCTTCCATGCTTCCTTTTCTCTTTCCTTCTTTCCTTCCCTCCCTCGTTCTCTCCTTCCTTCACTCCCTCTTTCCTTCCTTCCCTTTTCTCTTTCCTTCTTTCCTTCCCTCCCTCGTTCTCTCCTTCCTTCACTCCCTCTTTCCTTCCTTCCCTTTTCTTCTTTCCTTCTCTCCTTCCTTCCTTCTCTACCTCTTTCCTTTCTTCCTTCACTCTTTGCTTCCATGCTTCCTTCTCTCTTTCCTTCTTTCCTTCCCTCCCTTGTTGTCTCCTTCCTTCGCTCCCTCTTCTCTCTTTCCTTCCTTCCTTCCTTCCTTCCTTCATCCTCTCCTTCCTTCGCTCCCTCTTTCCTTCCTTCCCTTTTCTTCTTTCCTTCTCTCCTTCCTTCCTTCTCTACCTCTTTCCTTTCTTCCTTCACTCTTTGCTTCCATGCTTCCTTCTCTCTTTCCTTCTTTCCTTCCCTCCCTTGTTGTCTCCTTCCTTCGCTCCCTCTTCTCTCTTTCCTTCCTTCCTTCCTTCCTTCATCCTCTCCTTCCTTCGCTCCCTCTTTCCTTCCTTCCCTTTTCTTCCTTCCTTCTCTCCTTTCTTCCTACTTTGCTTTTTTCCTTCCTTCCCCCTTTTTCTTTTCCTTGCACTTTTTCTCCTTCCTTCCTTTCTCTACCTCTTTCTTACCTTCCTTCGCTTTTTACTTCCATGCTTCCTTCTCTCTTTCCTTCTTTCCTTCCTTCCCTCGTACTCTCCTACCTTCGCTCCCTCTTTCCTTCCTTCCCTTTTTTTCTTTCTTTCTCTCCTTCCTTCTTTCTCTACCTCTTTCTTTCCTTCCCCCCTTTTCTTTTCCTTTTCCTTGTCCTTTCCCTCCTTTCTTCCTTTACCTCTTTCCTTTCTTCCTTTGCTCTTTGCTTCCATGCTTCCTTCTCTCTTTCCTTCTTTCCTTCCCTCCCCATTCTCTCCTTCCTTTGCTTCCTCTTTCCTTCCCTTTTCTTCTTTCCTTCTCTCCTTTCTTCCTTCTCTATTTCTTTCCTTCCTTCCTTTGCTCTTTGCTTCCACGATTCCTTCCCTCTTTCCTTTTTTTCTTTTCCTCCCTTCTTTCTTTTTTTCTTTCTTTCTTTCTTTCTTTCTTTCTTTCTTTCTTTCTTTCTTTCTCCCTTTCCTTCCTTCCCTCCCTCCCTCTTCCTTTTTCTGTATTGTCATTTAGCTTTTTGTCATTTAGCCTTTTGGTTTTTCCCTACTTTTTTGGGGGGGGGGGTTATGCATGAAGGTCACTCATTGGCCTGTTAGGAGTATAGTGTCCAAATTTGGCGTCCATTCGTCCAGTGATTTTTGAGTTCTGTGAATCCCACAAACGAATATTATGTTTTTAGTTAGAGAGCTCATTACTAGAGGAGGCTTGAAGGGGGTTGTCACTTCCAAGGGTCTCTTCTGTGCGTGATTTGTCGTCCTCCTTTCCCCTTCCTTGGCAGGGAGCCCCAGCCACGTCCCGCACAAATGCAGCAGCAGCACCAAGCACCGCATCATCTCCCCGAAGGTGGAGCTCCGCCCCCCGTGCCCCTTCCCGGCGCTCACCGAGACCCACGTCGTCCCGTCGGAGGAGGCCAAAGTGGAGCCGGAGGTGCCCAGAGCCTCGTCTTCGTCGTCAACCTCTTCCTCCTCCTCCTCGTCCTCTGAGGGCCACAGGGAGCCCCGTCTGGCTAAGGTGTCCTCCCCGGATGGCGGCCCTCTTGTCCCCAAGCAGGAGCTCCCGCCCGCCTCCCTCTCGGTGGGACTTCCAGGTGGAACCAATGGCAGTGGGGCCCTCCTGGTCATGAGAGGGCCACCTGAGAAGCCTCTGGCCTTGACCCCCAGCCAGCAGCTGCTCTCCCGAGAGGGAGGTCATGGCGAAAGCGCGGTCCCCCCGGCGACCCCTCTGGGCCTGGCTTTGCTCTTGGGACCGGGCCTGGTCCTCTCACAGAACCTGGACTCCAGCATGGAGACCGCGGAGTCGGGACCCGCCGAGCCGGACGCGGCCTTCGACCCGGACTGCTTCCTCAACAGCCCCAAGGAAGGCGAGACTTACGGTGGGGGCACCAAACCGGAGCCGCCGCTGCCGTCGGAGAACAACAGTGGTAACACCACCACCCTCCAAGGCTACTCGGTCTTTGTGCCCAGCACCAACCGCTTCTTTATCCAAGACGATGGTGGGGCCCGGCCCGCGGCCGCCCTCTTGCCCCCCTCGCCTCCGCCGTCCTCTTCTGCCGGGACGGAAGAATGCAAGAGCAGCCCCCCGGAGACCCCCATGGAGACCACCCCCACTGCCGGGGAAGAGGAGCCCCAGGGCGACGAGGGGTCTCCACCGGAGATTTCGGCCACAGAGCTCCAGGAGGAGCTCTACTCCATGATCCAGACGGCGGCGGTGGCGGCTACCGCCTCTCCTTCCACCGCCTCCTTCGGCCTCTCCTTCGACAACCACTTCCCGGACCTCATTGGCGAACTCATGACGGACGAGAGTGGGGTGGGCGGAGACGGAGACGGAGCCTCGGAAGGGAGCGGCAGTGGCGGAGGGCGGCAGAGCCCCGGGAGGGTCCTCTCCGCGGGGGAGGATCTGGGCGAGGAGACCCCACAACAGTCATTGGCCTCCATCACGGACTTCTCCCCCGAATGGTCCTACCCAGAGGTCAGTGGAGTGCGGCCGGGAGGGGAGGGGGTGGGGGTCTGGAGTTTTTTTGGGGGAGGGGCTGAGGCATTGTGGGGAGGGGCTACTATAAGGAGGTTTGTGGATTTGGGTCTGTGGGGCCGTGCAGGCTGCATAGGAGCTGCCCCCAAAGCCCATTAGGATTGTGTTTACGTTCACATGTTAATGATCTACTTCAGGTATGGGCCAACTTGGGCACACCAGGTGTTTTGGACTCCAACTCCCATCATTCCTACAGCCTCAGGCCACCTTCCTTTCCCTGCTCAGACGCTTAAGCACCAGGACTGTGGCATAGCTCACTGGGAGTCAGCTGCATTAAGATCACTACTGACCAAAAGGTTATGAGTTCGAAGCCAGCCCGGGTCGGAGTGAGCTTCCGACCAAATTGTGTAGCTATCTGTCGACCTTTGCAGCCCGAAAGACAGTTGCATCTGCCAAGTAGGAAATTTAGGTACCGCTTACACAGGGAGGCTAATTTAACTAATTTACAACGCCATAAAAATCTCCAGCAGCGTGCAAAAGAATGAGGAAGTACTCCATCAGTGTCACAAATGGACGGTGAAGCAACAGCTCCCCTGGTGGCCAGAATACCCTCATGAAGCTATAATGTTAAATGTGTCACGTTGCCAGTGTTGCAACTCAGAGTAAGCGTCACCTTGCTTCCCAACACCACCACACAAGAGCTGTAGTTTTATAGTTTATTGAGGAAGAAATCCGAGTCAAAATAAAGAACAAGCATTGCAAAGTTCCAAAGATTTAGGTTAAATGCAGAATATAGTTCCAAAGATCAGATAAAAACAAGAGGCACAATCCTATTGGCAAAGTTCAAACCAGAGTTCAAGGTACAAGCAATGAAACAATTCCCCCAAGATCACAATGCAAGAAATCCCAAGTGTGCTGCTTTCCAAGCTAAGGTTATTCCATGAAGCTTTCAGGCTAATAAGCTACGTTGAACTGACGCTATTTCTAGGTTTGCAAAAACCTTTCTAACATGAAAACATTATGCTCTCACCAACATGAAAGCATTGCGATGACCTTTCCCCGAGCTGGCTTCTCGTCTGCTGGCCAGGTGAGAACTCCGCCTGACCCACAAATCAAGACGAGCTTGCCGGGTCAGGTCACTATCAAAGCTTTCTGCACTTACAGTATCAGCGTGGGAAGGAGGCAAATGCCTCCCCACCTGTTTGCTATCTCCTTCGTTAAAATTATTTTCTTCTGAGAACCGCTGTGTTGACTCTGCACTGTCTGTGGGAGCCACAGAAAAAGAGCCGGGAATCTGAATCCCATCATCCTCATCATCAGAGAACATCTCAGCCACAACAGCCAGGGCTCTGCCTTATTTAGGTAGAGATGAACCAAACTCCCAGTTTTATCAAACCGTTTAATTAAAACAGCACTTACTTGCTGGCTGTTTTAATAGACCAAAATATGACAATACTTCTCTCCCAAAGATCAGTCCCAAGGTTAGCTCCTTAAATCCAGTCACGCCCAGCTGCAATCTATCCCCTGCATACCTCCACCCTTAGAATCATAGAATCATAGAATCAAAGAGTGGGAAGAGACCTCCTGGGCCATCCAGTCCAACCCCATTCTGCCAAGAAGCAGGAATATTGCGTTCAAATCACCCCTGACAAATGGCCATCCAGCCTCTGCTTAAAAGCTTCCAAAGAAGGAGCCTCCACCACACTCCGGGGCAGAGAGTTCCACTGCTGAACGGCTCTCACAGTCAGGAAGTTCTTCCTAATGTTCAGGTGGTATCTCCTCTCTTGTAGTTTGAAGCCATTGTTCCGCGTCCTAGTCTCCAAGGAAGCAGAAAACAAGCTTGCTCCCTCCTCCTCCCTGTGGCTTCCTCTCACATATTTATACATGGCTCTCATCATATCTCCTCTCAGCCTTCTCTTCTTCAGGCTAAACATGCCCAGTTCCCTAAGCCGCTCCTCATAGGGCTTGTTCTCCAGACCTTTTATCATTTTAGTCGCTCTCCTCTGGACACATTCCAGCTTGTCAATATCTCTCTTGAATTGTGGTGCCCAGAACTGGACACAATATTCCAGATGTGGTCTAACCAAAACAGAATTGCTTTTACCTGTAAACTGTGACTTACAAACTACTCAGCCCTTTAGAAGCAAGACTTACAATAACCCTTCCATCACCAACTGCCAGAACATATGACAAAATGACCTCTGTGTGTCTGTCTGTATATGTTGTGTGTCTATGGCATTGAATGTTTGCCATGGATATGTACATTATAATCTGCCCTGAGTCCCTTGCAAGGTGAGAAGGGCTGAATATAAATACTGTAAACAAACAAACAAACAAACAAATAAAGGAAAGGGCCCGAGGCTGTTAGGAATGGTGGGAGTTAGAGTCCAAAACACCTGGAGGAAGGCCAAAGTTCACTCATGCCCCATCTACTTAATTTCATGTGTTGTATTTGTTTGCCACACCTGACACAATACAATCTGAACACAGCAAATGCAGAAATATTTGGGTATTGTTCCATTATCCAGGCGGAGTCCACTAGGAGGCGATAGAGAGAGAAGAATAGTCCATTTAACAGGTAGGGAATTGAAGGAGGAAAACCATTCCCCCCATTTTCACTGGTTATTCCCCCTCCCCACTTCCCATTGCGGTTGTTTCCACAATGGCGACGTGGGTGGAGGGGAATAACAGGAAAATGGGGGGAATTGGTATTTCTCCTTCAACCCCCTGTAAAATGGCTCTAGCACCCCCCAGTGGCCTTTGCCCAGAGAATGGAACAGTACCCAAAGTTTACACTGTAGCACAGCAGTTCTCAACCTGGGGGTCGCAACCCCCAGAAGGGTCACCTGGCCATTTCAGAGGGATCGCGACGTTGCCTTCTTTGGCCCCGCCCCCGGAATAGCGGCCGGGCTCTGGGGCCACCCTATTCTCACCCCCTTTGACAGTGGTTCTCAAACTTCCTAATGCCGTGACCCCTTAGTACAGTTCCTCTCATTGTGGTGACCCCCAACCATAACGTTTTCATTGCTACTTCGTAACCATAATTTTGCTACTGTTGTGAATCGTAATGTAAATATCTGATATGCAGATATTTTCAAATCCCAAATACCCAATATGCCCAAATTTGAATACTCATGGGGTTGGGGGGGGGGTTGATTTTGTCATTTGGTAGATGTAGTGACTGGGATTTATAGTTCACCTACAATCAAAGAGCATTCTGAACAACACCAATGATGAAATTGAACGAAACTTGGCACACAGAACTCCCATGGCCAAGAAAAACTACTGGGAGGATCTGGTGGACATTGACCTTGAATTTTTGGAGTTGTAGTTCACCTACATCCAGAGAGCACTGTGGACTCAAACAATGATGGATCTGGACCAAACTTGGCATGAATACTCAATATGCTGAAATGTGAACACTAGAGGAGTTTGAGAAAAAACAGACCTTAACATTTGGGAGTTGTAGTTGCTGGGATTAATAGTTCACCTACAATGAAATAACATTCTGAATCCCACCAACGATAGAATTGGACCAAACTTCCCACACAGAACCCATGACCAACAGAAAATAGTATGTTTTCTGATGGTCTTTGGTGACCCCTCTGACACCCCCTCGCGACCCCCACAGGGGTCCCGACCCCCAGGTTGAGAAACACTGCCCTTTGAGGTCTCAAAAGCGGCGAGAGGAGCGTGGGGCTTTCCTCGCAGCTCTTTGAGGCCTGGAATAATGACAAGAGGGGCACAGGGCAGCTGCCCTCGTCTCTTCCTCCTCCTCTCCGGTCTCTTCCACCAGCGCCTCCAAACAGGGAGGAGGAGGAGGAGGGCATGCCGTGCTGCTGCCCCACGCTGTGCTTTCTTCTCCACCCTTCAAAGAATCTACCACAACCTACGTATCAGGTATTCCACAGCACTCTCCAGATAGTAGGTGAACTACACCTCTCCTAAATCACTGTCAATGTCTCCCAAACCTCTTCTGTTGGTCATGGGACTTCTATATCCCAAATTTGGTTCAATTCCATTGTTGCTGGTGTTCAGAATGCTCTTTGATGGCAGGTGAACTATAACTCCAAGTAACTGCAACTCCCAAATGTCAGGGTCTATTTTCCCTAAACTCCACCCGTGTTCAAAAGTAGGCATAATGAGTATTCGTGCCAAGTTTGGTCCAGATCCACAGTTATTTGGGTTCTCAGTTCTCTCCGGATGTAGGTGAACTACAACTTCCCTAAATCACTGCCCAATCCTACCAAACCCCTCCAGTATTTTTTGTTGGTCACGTGGGTTCTCTGTGCCGAGTTAGGTCTAGTTCTGTAATTTGTGGGGGTCTCAGTGGTCTGTGGAAGTCACAATTGAATCGGTTGAAGGTACTGCAAATCCCATCATCCGTTGTCCATACTCCCCCAAACATATTGTTTTTGTGATTAATCACTATGCTTTAATTAGGTTCAATTTGTAACAATAAAAACACATTCTGCATATCAGATAGTTACGTTAATGATTCATAGCAGTAGCAAAGTTACAGTTCTAAAGTAGCCATGAAAATAATTTTATAGTTGGGGGTTATAAAGGCTCCTTTATGCTATTTGGGCAAGGGGGTCACACAATCCCACCGCCCTAACCCCAATTATAAAGGCAGGCTTTATGGCCAAACAATATGACTGGACAGGGGCAAACAGATCCCACCACCGTCCCTCCTTTAATAAGGAATTCACACCACTCTGGCACTTAGATAACACTTGAGGGGATGTCCCTTTATTTAATCCTTCGCTGCCACCATAAGAATAAATGAACAGGAACCCTCTAGCTATTGAAGATGTTAAAAGGTTGTTTAAAACACCACCAAGTACTGTCTATTAAAAGGGTTTCTTTGTAGGAAAACAGATGAGGTTGATTTTAAAAGAAAAGGGACTAAATCCACAAATGGCACTTGACTCAGGCTTAAGTTTTAAAAATAACAAGAAAGGTTTATTGAATAGAAGTTACAGAATAAAGCGAACGCAGTTGAATAGGCTTGGCTGTTACAATTAAAGTGTTCTTGTTCTTAAAAGCGTATCGGTTGCATGAGAGAATGGTTCTATCTTTGTTACAGTTCCTATACACAACCCAGCTATTTCTTCTCTAAAATAGCTGTAACCAGTCTGCCACAGCCTACTTTGCTGTGCAAACTACAGGCAAACTGCCTAGTCTAATCACGAACTCCTAGTAGCTTCTCTAACCCTGCTCTATCTCTAACATCAACCAGAACTGAACTGAACTGACTAAAAGCAGCTTCTTACTTTCCCTCCAACAGGCTAACTCCGCCCCCCTTTAACAAACCAATCCTGGCTGTTTCAGGGCTGGCTCAGGCCTAGGCCACTCCCCCTCTTTGAACTGGAGCTTTTCCCTAAACCAAAATGGCTCCTGCCGCTCCCTGCCAGGCCTTCTAAGCTGAAACTACCTAGCCTGTCTCTTCTAGGCCCTGCCACCCCGGCTGGCAAGGTAAGGGATCTTCACAGGGGTCACCATAACATGAGGAACTGTATTTAGGGGTCACGGCTTTAGAAAGGTTGAGAATCCCTGCTGTAGCACTCCCTAATGGCCTCCACCCAGATAATGGAACAGTACCAAAATGTGAATTCAGGCCATCCCCGAGTTACAAACTTCCGACTTAGAAAGGACTCCCAGTTCAGAACGGGCCTGAGACAACAGGAAGTGAGAGGAGTCTGCCCCTTGGAAGAGAAGTTCACTCCTGGGGAAAAGGGGTCTACGCTTAGACTCAAGCCCCAAACCTTCTTGCCACAACAAGTCAAATTTTGCAAAATCCAATCATCGCAGGGACAGGGGTGTTCGCCCTTTCCTATGCTCTCCAAAACATGTATGCACACATACACCCATACACACACCCATATATTTACACATACATATATACAGAGAGGGAGAGAGAGAGAGAGAGAGAGGGATCATTGGAGTGACACTTTAAAAAGTTCCCATTCCGACTTATATTTATTTATTTACATTATTTATGTTCTGCCCTTCTCACCCCGAAAGGGACTCAGGGCAGATCACAATGCACACATACACAGCAAATATTCAATGCCGTTTCTAGACATACAACACAGACAGACAGATAGAGGTATTTCAGCATTTTCCAACTTCGGCACCTGGAGGTTATGCTTGATTCCAGCCACAGGGGGGGTGCTGTCGCTTCATCCACTTTGACGCCGAACTCTTTTGATCTATTTCCTTTTTGTTCTTTGATCTCTGGCATTTTTTGTGGTGTTGTATAATACTTTCCCACTTGTGGCACCTAATTTTGCTACTCACAGCTCAGCTGTTTTTGAACTGCTTAGGTAGACAGTAAGCTAGGCTTAACAGTCAGGTGCTCAGTCCAACTCGGGCTTCGAATTCGCCACCTTCCAGTTTTCTTTTTGTCATGTCAGGAGCAACTTGAGAAACTGCAAGTCGCTTCTGGTGTGAGAGAATTGGCCGTCTGCAAGGACGTTGCCCAGGGGACGCCAGGATGATTTGATGTTTTTATCATCCTTGTGGGAGGCTTCTCTCATGTCCCTGCATGTAGAGCTGGAGCTGATAGAGGGAGCTCATCCGCCTCTCCCCGGATTCGAACCTGCGACCTGTCGGTCTTCAGTCCTGCCGGCACAGGAGTTTAACCCATTGCACTACCTTCCAGTTGGCAGTGATCTATTACTGCTTGTGATTAACCAGCTGTGCTGTAGGTTTGTTCTTAAGTTGAATACAAATTCAACTTAAGAACTAACCTACAGAAGCTCTCTTGTTCATAACTTGGGGACTGCCTGTATAAAGATGTTTTAATTTGTCATGTAGCGCAAGAATATTAAAATACATTTCAAAGCTACCCAGCCGCCCCACGGCATCCTCCTCGTCCTGCCTGTCATAATCAGCTGATGGCAGAGGTTGAAGAAGGCAAGGCCCTCCGGGTCTTGGTAAGCTCCTGCACAGAAAACCTAAACATGTAACTGTTGCCAAAACTCCCAGGCTCAGCTAGGTTCTTGGATGTATCCCAACAAATCAGCTTTGTGCTTTGCATTTTCCAGTTTACACACTCACTAACTGATTTTTATATGCTCCAACAGAGTCTGCCCCTTGGAAGAGTCTCCCTGGGCTCTGGGAGCAACTCCCATTACTTCCAAATCACTGACCCTCTCTTTCCTCCTTCTATGGGTCCCAGGGGGGCGTGAAGGTGCTAATCACGGGGCCCTGGGTGGACCAGGCCGAGCCCTACAGCTGCCTCTTCGACCAGATCTCCGTCCCAGCCGCCCTCATCCAGTCCGGAGTGCTGCGCTGCTATTGCCCAGGTGACAAGGCTTTGGGGTGGGGGATGCTTCTTGGTCTGTGTGGGGGGAGGTGTGGTCCCTCTATCCCAACTTGCCTGTCTGGCCCAACTTACCTGTCCGAACGCATCTCCCCTTATGAACCTGCGAGGACTTTAAGATCATCTGGAGAGGCCCTGCTCTCAGTCCCGCCATCATTACAAGCATGGCTGGCAGGGACGAGAGACAGGGCCTTCTCATTGCTGGCCTCTTGGCTATTGAACACCCTTCCTATGGAGATTAGGTCAGCTTCTTCGTTTTTAGCATTTCACAAAAAACTCAAGACATGGCTGTTTGAGCAGGCATTTGCGAATACTGAGTAACGGACATGAGAACAAAACAACTACAAGATGGGATTGGACATTGTTTTAATGAGTATTTATTGAATTATGTTTCATTACAGCTGTTTTTATATTGTAATTGTGTTTTGATGGCATTGAATTTTGCCTTGTAAACCGCCTCGAGTCGCCGGAAGGCTGAGAGAGGCAGTATAGAAATGTACTAAATAAATAAATATCCCAGGCATGAGCAAACTTGGGCCCTCCAGGTGTTTTGGGACTACAACTCCCACAATTCCTAACAGCCTCAGGCCCCTTCCCGCTGTTCGGGGAAGCCTCACATTTACTCAGCATTCACTCTGCAAACATTCATTCCCATCCATACTCACCATCCTTCTTCATTTGGTCTATCTTGGAAAGAGGTGGATGTTCAGACTCTGCATTCCTTGCAGATCTGGCACACTTTTCCAAAAGGAAAGGGTCTCTTTATGTAGGACTTTTTTGCCGTTGTTTTTCTTGATTGTTTTGACAACTTGTAATTCAGCTCAGACTTGCTGGAGTTCCATCAATTCCAGAACAGATGTTGTATACATAGAGTATATCTGTCTCCATGATATTACAGAAACAAAATCAATACATACTTGTAAAGGGGATTACGGACTTTTCTGGTGTAGCTCAATTTCTACTCCTTTCTAAATCCATCTTAGTCTCCTACTTATACCTATCTCATTATTATTATTATTATTATTATTGACACAAAAGCCCAATATGTCACAGCAAATGAGATCTCTATGCTGGATTTCGTATCACACAATCACAAGTCGAACCCTTCCCAAGCGTCTAGGACTGTATGATGTATTTTCAAATGATGTGTGCAGATCCAACTCAGGTGGCCTTTTGCAGTTGACAGATCGTGATTTTGTCCATGTTGATTGTTTCCAAATACCAGCTGAGATCTTTTCGCACAGCACCCAGTGTGCCCATGACCACTGGGACCACCTGTTCTGGTTTATGCCAGAGCCTTTGCAGTTCGGTTTTGAGGTCCTGATAACGGCTGAGTTTTTCCTGTTGTTTCTCAACCCCCGAGGGGGGACTCAGGGCGGCTTACAAAAAGGCACAATTTGATGCCTACACAATAATACAAATAAACGTGTAAAATAGCAATTAAAACAATTAAGACAGTTAAAACAATCAATATATATCACAGTCAATAAACCAATCTCAAGCTCAGCGTTCGCCAACTCAGAGTCCATATTTCATTCTACATTATCTCTTCTTATCGGTTGTTGTAGTCCTTTATTCATCTGCCAGATTGCCCAAATGCCTGGTCCCAAATCCATGTTTTTAATTTCCTTCTAAAGGAAAGGAGGGATGTTGCTGATCTAATTTCCCCGGGGAGTGAATTCCATAGGTAAGGGGCCACTACCAAGAAGGCCCTGCTCCTCATCCCCACCAATCTCACTTGGCGGGGTCGAGAGCAGGGCCTCCCCAGAAGATATTAAACTTTGAGGCGGGACGTAGAGGGAGATCCATTCGGACAGATGTGCTGGGCCGGAACCATATAGGGTTTTGTAGGTCAAAACCAGCACTTTGAATTGTGCTTGGAATTGGATCGACAGCCAGTGGAGCTGACATAACAGGGGGGTGGTATGCTCCCTGTATGACGCTCCGGTGAGTACTCTGGCTGCCGCCTGCTGGACTAGTTGAAGTTACCGAACAGTCTTCAAGGGCAACCCCATGTAGAGTGTGTTGCAGTAATCTAATCAGGATGTAACAAGAGCGTGGACCACCGTGGCCAGATCAGGCTTCCCAAGGTACGGGCGCAGCTGGCGCACAAGTTTTAATTGTGCAAATGATCCCCTGACCACCGCCAAAACCTGGGGTTCCAGGCTCAGCAATGAGTCCAGGATCACACCCAAGCTGCGAACCTGCGTCTTCAGGGGGAGTGCGACCCCATCCAACACAGGCTGTAACCCTATGCCCTGTTCGGCCTTACGACTGACCCGTAAGGCCTTATGACTGACCCTGTTCAGCCTTACGACTGACCCATAAGCCCTTAGCTAGACCCCAATCTTCCAACTGCATTCCGTCCACTTTCCAGAAGGGCCTCCCTTGGTCTGGGCATCTTGGGGTGGGTGCCCCACTCCTCGCGGGGTCCTAACACCCTTTTCTTTCTTTATTTCCTCCCTCTCTCTTAGCCCACGAGGCCGGCCTGGTCCCTCTGCACGTGGCTTGCAAGTCCCGCGTGGTCTCCCTCTCTGTCCTCTTTGAGTACCGGGCAAGGAACTTCTTAGCGCTGCCCAGCACACAGATGGACTGGCTCTCTTTGGACGGTGAGTGAGTGAGTGAGTCAGGAAGACAGGGCAGAGCGAGCGGGAGACGCAGCATTACAGTGCCCATGGGGCCAGGAAACACAAAGTGTATTTCACAAGGAATTATTATTATTATTATTATTATTATTATTATTATTATTATTATTATTGGGTTGTTTAGGTTTTTCCGGGCTATATGGCCAGGAAAAACCTAAACAACCCAGTGATTCCGGCCATGAAAGCCTTCGACAATACATTATTATTATTATTACTAGCCGTCCCCTGCCCCACGTTGCTGTGGCCCATTCTGGTAGTCATGGGGGTTTTGTGTGGGAGGTTTGGCCCAGTTCTATCGTTGGTGGGGTTCAGAATGCTCTGTGATTATAGGTGAACTATAAATCCCAGCAACTACACTTCCCAAATGTCAAGATTCTATTTTCCACAAACTCCACCAGTGTTCACATTTGGGCATCTTGAGTATTTGTGTAGAGTTTGGTCCAGATCCATCATTGTTTGAGCCCACAGTGCTCTCTGGATGTAGGTGAACTACAACTCCAAAACCAAAGGACACTGCCCACCAAACCTTTCCAGTATTTTCTCTTGGTGATGGGAGTTCTTTGTGCCAAGTTTGGTTTAATTCCATTGTTGGTGAGGTTCAGAATGCTCTGTGAATGTAGGTGAACTATAAATCCCAGCAACTACAACATCCAAATGTCAAGATTCTATTTTCCCCAAACTCCACCAGTGTTCACATTTGGGCATATGGAGTATTGGTGTAGAGTTTGGTCCAGATCCATAATTGTTTGAGTCCACAGTGATCTCTGGATGTAGGTGAACTACAACTCCAAAACCAAAGGACACTGCCCACCAAACCCTTCCAGTATTTTCTGTTGATCATGGGAGAACTGTGTGCCAAGTTTGCACTTTGATTGTAGCATCAATAGTAATAATAATAATAATAATAATAATAATAATAATAATAATAATAATGAACTATAAATCTCGGCAACTACAACTCCCAAATGACAAATTCATTTTTTTTGAGTGAAGGACATACATTGGGTTGTTAGGTATCTTGTGTCCAAATTTGGTGTCAATTCGTCCAGTGGTTTTTTAGTTCAGTTAATCCCACAAACGAACATTACACTTTTATTTATATAGATGATGATGATGATGATGATGATGATGATGATGATGATGATGATTATTATTATTATTATTATTAAGGTAAAGGTAATAGCTTCCTCTTGACATTAAGTCTAGCCATGTCAACTCTGGGGGTTGGTGCTCATTTCCATTTCTAAGCTGAAGAGCCGGCATTGTCCGTAGACACCTCCAAGGTCATGTGGCCAGCACGACTTCATGGAGCGCCATTACCTTCCCGCTGGAGCATTACCTATTGATTGTTGAAGACTTTCATGGCCTGAAACACTCGTTTGTTGTGTGTTTTATGGGCTGTGGGGTCATGTTCCAGAAGCATTCTCTCCTGACCTTTCGCCTGCATCCCTGGCAGGCATCCTCAGAGGTTGTGAGGTCTGTGGGAAACTAGGAATTGTGGGAGTTGGAGTCCAAAAGACCTGGAGGGAGGACTGAAGTGAGTTGCTTGTAAGTCGGATGTTTGTAACTCAGAGGTGGTCTGTATCCCGCCGGGGAAGGGAAGGGGAGAGATGGTTGGTGGCTTCGCTGTCGGAAAAAAACGTGCCGGCCAGCCGGGCCCGGCCTGGGCCGGTTCCAGGGTGTCGCCTTTCTTTCGAGGAGGGGGATATTCCTGGCACCCGGAGGAGGGGGGGGGCTCCTTGTGTGCAATGGAAACTCAAGGGCCGAGTGGCAGCAGAGGAGGCGGCAGAGGTCAGAGTCAGGAGTTTCCATGACGGGGCAAAGCGGCCAGGAATAACAGGCCCACGCTGGCCGGCTCCCTGCCCACCCCTCCCCGCCAACACCGCTGGACCGCAGCCTCACGGCCCCCTCCTCCCTTTGCTCAAGGCAGCATTGAGGAGGGGGTTTCTGCAAGGGACACACACCTGGGTTCTCCAGGGAGATCCTGAGTTGGAGTCCATCTCCACGTAGATAGACCCCTGGCCAATGTCCATGGGGGCATTGGGGAGGGGTCCCCTTGGAGTCCGGTGGAGCCTCCTTCCTTCTCTGGAGGGTTTTATGCAGGGGCTGGATGGCCATCTGTCGGGAGGGGTTTCATTGTGTCCTCCTGCCTGGCAGAAAGAAGGGTTGGACTGGATGGTCCTTGGGGTCTCTTCCAACACCTTGGTTCTCCAGGGAGATCCTGAGTTGGAGTCCATCTCCAGGTAGATAGACCCCTCCCCAATGTCCATGGGGGCATTGGGGAGGGGTCTCCTTGGAGTCTGGTGGAGCCTCCTTCCTTCTCTGGAGGGTTTTATGCAGGGGCTGGATGGAGGGGTTTGATTGTGTCCTCCTGCCAGGCAGAAAGAAAGGTTGGACTGGATGGTCCTTGGGGTCTCTTCCAACACCTTGGTTCTCCAGGGAGGTCCTGAGTTGGAGTCCATCTCCAGGTAGATAGACCCCTGCCCAATGTCCATGGGGGCATTGGGGAAGTGTCTCCTTGGAGTCCGGTGGAGCCTCCTTCCTTCTCTGGAGGGTTTTATGCAGGGGCTGGATGGCCATCTGTTGGGAGGGGTTTAATTGTGTCCTCCTGCCTGGCAGAAAGAAGGGTTGGACTGGATGGTCCTTGGGGTCTCTTCCAACACCTTGGTTCCCCAGGGAGGTCCTGAGTTGGAGTCCATCTCCAGGTAGATAGACCCCTCCCCAATGTCCATGGGGGCATTGGGGAAGGGTCTCCTTGGAGTCCAGTGGAGCCTCCTTCCTTCTCTGGAGAGTTTTATGCAAAGGCTGGATGGCCATCTGTCGGGAGGGATTTGATTATGTACTCCTGTTTGGCAGAAAGAAGGGGGGTTGGACTGGATGGCCCTTGGGGTCTCTTCCAATTTTAGGATTTTATCCTCGTCACCATCATCATGATCATTCATGATGAGGATGACGGAGCCTCCTCTTCTGGGCTCTCTTCCCATTGTTGTTGTTGTTACTATATTTATGTATACTCCGCTGTGTCTCTCCTGCAGTACCATCGTCATCTTCACCACCTTGGGGTCCCTTCCAACTTTAGGATTCTCTCATCATCAACTTTGGTGGTGATGATCATAATGATGGAGCCTCCTTCTCTGGAGGGTTTTCAGCAGAAGCTGGATGGCCATCTCTTGGGAAGGGTCTGATTGTGTGCTTCTTCCCGGCTGAAAGAAGGGGGTTGAACTGGATGACCCTTGGGGTCCCTTCCAACTTTAGGACTATATCATCACCATCATCTTTGATGATGATGATGATGCTGATGATGATGATGATGATGATGATGATGATGGAGCTTCCTTTTCTGGGATCTCTTCCAACTTTAGGATTCTATCATCACCATCATCATCATCCGTGATGATGATGATGATGATGATGATGATGATGATGCCTCTTTCTCTGGGATCACTTCCAAATTTAGGATTATATAATCATCTTTGGTGGTGGTGGTGATGATGATGATGATGATGGAGCTTCGTTTCTGGGATCTCTTCCAACTTTAGGATTCTGTAATCATCACTATCATCATCACTTTTTGTGGTGATGATGGTGGTGGAGCCTCCTTCTCTGGAGGGTTTTGAGCAGAAGTTGAATGGCCATCTCTTGGGAAGGGTCTGATTGTGTGCTTTTTCCCGGCTGAAAGAAGGGGGTTGGACTGGATGACCCTTGGAGTCCCTTCCAACATTAGGATTCTATCATCATCATCATCATCATCATCATCATCATCTTTGGCAATGATGATGATGATGATGATGATGATAATGGTGAACCCTCTTTAACTGGGGTCCCTTCCAAATTTAGGATTCTATAATGATGATGATGATGATGATGATGATGATGATGATGATGATGATGAAGATGGAGCTTCCTTTTCTGGGATCTCTTCCAACTTTAGGATTCTATCATCATCATCATCATCCTTGGCGATGATGATGATGATGATGATGCCTCTTTCTCTGGGGTCACTTCCAAATTTACGATTATATAATTATCTTTGGTGGGGGTGGGAGTGGTGATGATGATGATGATGATGATGATGATGATGATGATGGAGCCTCTTTCTTAGGGATCGCTTCCAAATTTAGGATTATATAATCATCTTTGGTGGTGGTGGTGGTGATGATGATGGAGCTTCCTTTTCTGGGATCTCTTCCAACTTTAGGATTCTATCATCATCATCATCATCCTTGGTGATGATGATGATGATGATGCCTCTTCTCTGGGGTCACTTCCAAATTTACGATTATATAATCATCTTTGGTGGTGGTGGTGGTGGTGGTGATGATGATGATGATGATGATGATGGAGCTTCCTTTTCTGGGATCTCTTCCAACTTTAGGATTCTATCATCATCATCATCATCCTTGGTGATGATGATGATGATGATGCCTCTTCTCTGGGGTCACTTCCAAATTTACGATTATATAATCATCTTTGGTGGTGGCGGCGGTGATGGTGATGATGAAGCTTCCTTTTCTGGGATCTCTCCCAACTTTAGGATTTTATCATCATCATCATCATCCTTGGTGGTGCTGATGATGATGATGATGCCTCTTCTCTGGGGTCACTTCCAAATTTATGATTATATAATCATCTTTGGTGGTGGTGGTGGTGGTGGTGATGATGACGATGATGACGACGATGATGATGATGATGATGATGGAGCTTTCTTTTCTCGGATCTCTTCCAACTTTAGGATTCTGTCATCATCATCACTATCATCACCTTTTGTGTTGATGATGGTGGTGGAGCCTCCTTCTCTGGACGTTTTTGAGCAGAATCTGGATGGCCATCTGTTGGGAGGGCTTGGGGTGATGCCTTCCCTTGTGAAACAAGGGGGTTGGACTGGATGGCCTTGGGTCCCTTACAACTGATGCCGAGGCTGGCCACCTGTCAGGAGGGTTTGGATGGCATCTTCCTTTATGGAACAAGGTGGGGGTTGGACTTGATGGTTCTTGGAGTCCCCTCTTGACTCTTGATGAACCTAGAACTTGGTCATTTAGTATAAAGTTTTTCATGTTGTGGTCTTCTGACACAATCAATGCAATGGCCTGGAACTTGCCGTGGGAAGTACCGGAAGGTGACCACAGCCCTGCCCGCAGTGAGGAAGGTGAGGCTTCCTTGGAGTCCGTTCCCGGCCTGCTTCCCGGGAGTCCAACACAATCCAAGGGACTTCCAGTCCCGGCTGGTGGTGCACGGAGCGTGTCCCTCCGTGCCGGTGCTTTGTGTGCGTGTGCCGCTCTGCGTGAGCGCCTTCAGATCTCATTAAGGGATTGCCACCCCCTCCCTCCCCCCCTCCCTCCACCTCTGTGGCTATTTTGGGACGGACAGCGGCCGGAGTCCGGTCACACTTTGCAGCCGGCCGCAGCAACCCTGCCTCCTCTTCCTCCTCCTCCTCCGAAAGGAGCTTTGTCTCATTTAGAAAGGAGTCCGAACTGGGCTGGAGTTTGGGGAGGAGTTTGCTGACCGGTGGCAGGTGGGTGGGGGTCCCGGCCCCTCCCTCCTCCCCCTCCTCTTTGCATCCCAGAGTTTCTGTGACTCGGAGGGGAGGGCACACAACGGGGGCTTCTCCACAAAGGAGGAGGAGGAGGAGGAGGAAGGCATTCTGGATCCAGACCGGGGGCTTCGCCTCGCCTGCAGGACAGCCGTGGGCAGCAACGGACCCCCAGCAGCCCCCCCAAGGGATGGACACCACAGGTACCTGGGGCTTCAAGGCATGGAGGTCAATGGGGGGCACGGAGGGGTCACTGAGAGAGAAGGGGGAGGACAAAGGGGGGAGCAGCAGTCCGAGGGTTCCCTAAAGGAAGGCACCATCCGAGCTCTCCTGACAGATGGCCACCCAGCCTCTGTTTAAAGACTTCCAAAGAATCCTAAAGTTTGAAGGGACCCCAAGAGCCATCCAGTCCAACCCCAAGTTTCAGCCCCTCCCAACAGGTGGCTTCGCTGTAGCATCAATAGTAATAATAATAATAATAATAATAATAATATAATCCTTGAGTTTGAAGGGTCCCCAAGGGTCATCCAGTCCAATCCTCGCCTTGTTTCATAAAGGAAGACATCATCCAAGCCCTTCCAACTGATGACCACCCAGCCTCTGCATAATGGTAATGATAACAACAACAACAACAACAATTGTAATAATAGTAATAATAATAATAATAATAATAATTGTAATAATAATAATAATAGTAATAATAATAATACAATCCTAGAGTTTGTTAAGACCCCAAGGGCCATCCAGTCCAATCCTCGCCGTGTTCCATAAAGGAAGGCACCATCCAAGCCCTCCCGATAGATGACCACCCAGCCTCTGCATAATAATAACAACAACAATAATTGTAATAATTGTAATAGTAATAGTAGTAATAATAATAATAATAATAATAATAATAATACAATCCTTGAGTTTGAAGGGACCCCAAGGGCCATCCAGTCCAACCCCCTTGTTCCAGTCCCTCCTAACAAGTGGACACCCAGCCTCTGTAGCATCAATAGTAGTAGTAGTAGTAGTAGTAGTAGTAATAATAATAATAATACAATCCTTGAGTTTGAAGGGTCCCCAAGGGTCATCCAGTCCAATCCCCGCCTTGTTCCATAAAGGAAGACACCATCCAAGCCCTCCCAACAGATGACCACCCAGCCTCTGCATAATAATAATAACAACAACAACAATAATTGTAATAATTGTAATAGTAATAGTAATAATAATAATAATAATAATAATAATACAATCCTTGAGTTTGAAGGATCCCCAAGGGTCATCCAGTCCAACCCCCTTGTTCCAGTCCCTCCCAACAGGTGGACACCCAGCCTCTGTAGCATCAATAGTAATAATAATAATAATAATAATAATAATACAATCCTTGAGTTTGAAGGGTCCCCAAGGGTCATCCAGTCCAATCCTCGTCTTGTTTCATAAAGGAAGACACCATCCAAGCCCTCCCAACAGATGACCACCGAGCCTCTGCATAACAACAACAACAACAACAATAATTGTAATAATAGTAATAATAATAATAATAATAATAATACAATCCATGAGTTTGAAGGGCCCCCAAGGGTCATCCAGTCCAATCCTCACCTTGTTTCATAAAGGAAGACACCACCCAAGCCCTCCCAACAGATGACCACCCAGCCTCTGCATAATGATAACAACAACAACAATAGTAGTAATAATAATAACACAATCCTAGAGTTTGAAAAGACCCCAAGGGCCATCCAGTCCAATCCTCGTCTTGTTCCATAAAGGAAGGCACCATCCAAACCCTCCTGACAGATGGCCACCCAGCCTCTGCATAATCATAATAATAACAATAATAATAACAATAACAATAACTGTAATAATAATAATAATAATAATAATAATAATACAATCCTAGAGTTTGAAAAGACCCCAGAGGCCATCCAGTCCAATCCCCACCTTGTTCCATAAAGGAAGGCACCATCCAAACCCTCCCGACAGATGACCACCCAGCCTCTGCATAATAATAATAATAATAATAATAATAATAATAGTAATAGTAATTGTTATTATTATTATTATTGTAATACTTGTAATAGCAATAATTATAATACATTTCTTGAGTTTGAAAGGACCCCAAGGGCCATCCAGTCCAATCCCCATCTTGTTCCATAAAGGCATCATCCAAGCCCTCCTGACAGATGGCCACCCAGCCTCTGCATAATAATAATCATAATAGTAATAATAGTAATAGTAATTATAATTGTAATCATTGTAATAATAATAATTGTAATAGTAATAACGATAATACAATCCTAGAGTTTGAAAGGACTCCCAAGGGCCATTCATTCCAGTCCCCATCTTGTTCCATAAAGGCACCATCCAAGCCCTCCTGACAGATGGCCACCCAGCCTCTACATAATGATAGTAGTAGTAGTAATGATGATGATGATGATGATAATAATACAATCCTAATGTTTGAAAGCACCCAAGGGCCATCTAGACCAACTCCCTGGTTCCTTAAAGGAAAGCACCATCCAAACCCTCTTGACAGATGGTCACCCAGCCTCTGTTTAAAGTCTGCCTTAGAACCCTATAATTTGAAGTCCAAAACACCTGGAGGAGGGCCCAGGTTGGCCCGTTCTTGCTGTCGTCTCTTGACTCCATAAAGAATTACTATCAGGAAGAGAATGAATGACTAGAGACCGCAGGAGGTGAGAAAGGCCCTCGTTTGAGTCCAGGTTTGTGAGGCTCTCCTTTGCTCTCTCTTCAACGTTGGCCATTTCTGCTCCTGTTTCAAGGACTGAGTGTGGATCGCTCTGTGCAGTTTGGATTATTAACGAGCTAATTAACACTGTAGTGGGTAAGACAGCATAGGAACACCACCAAACGTCTTGTGCGATGAGGGCCCGTTTCCCCGTACCCCGTAATAATGACGATAAATATCATAACGATAGTTGTTGTTGTCATTGTCACTATTGAAGACAATTGACCTTCTGGAAACGCTTGTCCCATAGCTGTGTGCTAAATTAAAAACACACGCAAAGACTCGTGTATTTTATGTAAATATTCACATATTTTAATGACGACGATGACGATGGTGGTGATAGTGAGTCTAATGCAATGAAGTGGTGTTTGAATAATTGGTTGACTTCAAATGATGATGACGGTGGTGATGGTGATTATAATCCATTCATTGGCAAGCTTGGGTCTTCCCTCCGAGTGTTTTGGAGTCCAAGTCCCACCATTCCTAACAGTCTCAGGCTGTTATGAATGGTGGGACTTGGAGTCCAAAACACCCAGAGGACCAAAGTTGGCCCATGCCTGGTCCAGGTGGTGATAGTTGTATTTGTTGATGTACCTTCAGGTTGTTGCAAGGTCTCCAAAAGGAGAGAGTGTCCCCTTGCAAGGGTGTCTGTCCCATTGATCTCTATGGGCCTTGGCTCCGCCCCCCCCCCCCATGAGGTCACCCACTTGCCAGGATTACCTTGGCACTTGCCCAGACTGGGAAACGAGGCTAAGCTGAGTCAGGATTAGCCTCAAATGCGTCTTCCCCTGCCTTTCCATTCCCCTCCCTCCCTTCCTTCAATGCACCACGAGGGTCCCAGGGCTGGAGAGGAAGAGGGTCTCCCTTCTCATTCATCTTAGCAACGCAATAAATTTTTAATACGACGAGAACGTCCAGCTGTGTTTGTATTTCAAGGTATCTTGAGTCCTGAAAAAAAGGTAGAATGATGATGGTGTTGATGGTAATGGTGTTGATGATGGTGATGTCAATGATGTTGATATCAAAGTTGTTGATGTTGGCGGGGACGAGGCACAGGGCCTTCTCTGTGGTGGCCCCTCGGCTGTGGAACGCCCTTCCCATGGACGTTAGATCAGCCCCTTCGTTAATGGTGTTTCGTAGAAAACTAAAAACCTGGCTGCTTGAACAGGCGTTCGGATAAACAGTGCAATGTACACAATGAATATAGGATATAGGAATATAGGAACGGAACTATGGATGACGAATTTGGATCACGATTTGTTAATGTGTTGGTATTGATGTGTTATTACCATGTATACTGTGTTGTTAATGGTTTTTCAAATTTTGTATGTTGTTGGATTGACTTTTTGCTCTTGTTGTGAACCGCGTTGAGTCGTCTACGGGCTGAGAAACTGCGGTATACAAGCAAAGTAAATAAATAAATAAATATGATGTCAATGTTGATGTCGATGTTGATGATGTCAATGTCAATGTTGATGATCTCGATGTTGATGTCGATGTTGTTGATGATGACGATGTAGAGGTTGATGATGTCAATTACAATGGTGATGATGTCCATGTCAATGTTGATGATGTCCATGTCGATGATGTCGATATCAATGTTGATGATGTCGATGTTGATGATATCGATGTCAATGTTGATGATGTCGATGATATCGATGTTGATGATGTCAATGTCAATGTTGATGATCTCGATGTTGATCTCGATGTTGTTGATGATGACGATGTAGAGGTTGATGATGTCAATTACAATGGTGATGATGTCCATGTCAATGTTGATGATGTCCATGTCGATGATGTCGATATCAATGTTGATGATGTCGATGTTGATGATATCGATGTCAATGTTGATGATGTCGATGATATCGATGTTGATGATGTCAATGTCAATGTTGATGATCTCGATGTTGATCTCGATGTTGTTGATGATGACGATGTAGAGGTTGATGATGTCAATTACAATGGTGATGATGTCCATGTCAATGTTGATGTCCATGTCGATGATGTCGATATCAATGTTGATGATGTCGATGTTGATGATATCGATGTCAATGGTGATGATGTCCATGTCGATGATATCGATGTTGATGATGTCAATGTCAATGTTGATGATCTCGATGTTGATGTCGATGTTGTTGATGATGACGATGTAGAGGTTGATGATGTCAATTACAATGGTGATGATGTCCATGTCAATGTTGATGATGTCCATGTCGATGATGTCGATATCAATGTTGATGATGTCGATGTTGATGATATCGATGTCAATGGTGATGATGTCCATGTCGATGATATCGATGTTGATGATGTCAATGTCAATGTTGATGATCTCGATGTTGATGTCGATGTTGTTGATGATGACGATGTAGAGGTTGATGATGTCAATTACAATGGTGATGATGTCAATGTCAATGTTGATGATGTCCATGTCGATGATGTCGATATCAATGTTGATGATGTCGATGTCGATGATGTCGATGTCAATGGTGATGATGTCGATGTCGATGATATCGATGTTGATGATGTCAATGTCGATGTCGATGATATCAATATCAGTGTTGATAATTTATTTATTTACTTCATTTGTTGACCGCCGTTCTCAGCCCTAGGGCGACTCACGGCGGTGTACAACATGTAAAAACAGTTTACAATAAGGCAGAACACAACGAAATATCAACATAACTATCAATGTATAACAATAATATAATTACACTAAATCATCCGCGCCATCTCATCATAGAATCGTAAACCAATCTCGTAATCCTTATTCCGTTCCAATCGTCATTGCCAATTGTTGTAGCACTTAGTTAAACGCCTTCTCAAATGACCATGTCTTTAGGCTCTTGCGGAATGACATAAGGGAGGGCGCCTGTCTGATGTCTACAGGGAGGGTGTTCCACAGCCGGGGGGCCACCACCGAGAAGGCGCTGTCGATGTAATGTTGCTGTCAATGTCATTGTTGATGATGTCAGTGTCGACGGTGATGATGTCGACATCATCACCATCGACATTATCAACATTGACAACAATAACACCGACGTCATCGACAATGTTGATGTCGATGACATCGATGTTGATGTCGATGATGTCAGTGTTGATGAAATCAATGGTGATGATGATGATGATCCCCCTCCCCTTTTTTTCAGGTCTCCTCATTCATTTTACAGATTGCATTTGGAATACAATGATAATATTTAGTTGCATTTACATTACAAAGGTGTTGATAATGGTGATGATGACCCCACCCTTTCTCATTCATTTTATCAACACATTGCATTTTTAATATATTGAGAACGTTTAGTTGTGTTTGCATCGCAAGCCGCCTTCCTTGAGTCCTGAGCCAAAGGTGGGATGGTGATGATGATGATGATTCCCGCCCCCTTTCTTCACCCCTTCTTCACAAAACCATCCAGGTCTTCTCTCTCGTACATTTTATCAAAACATTAAAGGTAAAGATAAAGGTTTCCCCTTGATGCTAAGTCTACTCGTGTCTGACTCTGGTGCTCATCTCCATTTCTAAGCCGAAGAGCTGGCATTGTCCATAGACACCTCCAAGGTCATGTGGCCAGCATGACTGCATGGAGCGCCATTACCTTTCCGTCGAAGTGGTACCTATTGATCTACTCACATTTGCATGATTTTGAACTGCTGCTAGGTTGGCAGGAGCTGGGTCTAACAGCAGGAACTCACCCTGTTCCCCAGATTTGAACCTGCGACCTTTTGGTCAGCAAGTTCATCAGCTCAGCAATTTTAACCCGCTGCACCACCGGGGGGGGGGGGGGGCTATCAAAACATTGCATTTTAAATATAATGATAGTGTTTAATTGTATTTTTGGAGCCTCCGGTGGTGCAGTGGATTAAACCACTGAACTGCTGAACTTGCTGACCAAAAACTTGCAAGTTCAAATCTGGGGAGCAGGGTGAACTCCCACTGTCAGCCCCAGCTCCTGCCAACCTAGCAGTTCGAAAATATGCAAATGTGAGTAGATCTATAGGTACCGCTCCAGTGGGAAGGTAAGGGCGCTCCATGCAGTCATGCCAGCCACATGACCTTGGAGGTGTCTACGGACAACACCGGCTCTTCGGCTTAGGAATGGAGATGAGCACCAGAGTCCCAGAGTCGGACACAACTGGACTTAATGTCAAGGGAAAACCTTTTCCCTTACCCTTAATTGTATTTGCATTTGCATTTTATATGTCTGTGTAGATGAGGCCTTTTATGGAACTGCATTTTAATAATGCGTGCTTGTAGAATTCTTATAGCATTCGTGTGCTTTTGACTGCGCTGTGACCCGCCTCGAGCCAATGGGGAGAGGCGGGTAAGAAATAAACTCACTATTATGTTTATTATTATTTTACCATTCAATAATAACAATAGCGTTTAAATGTATTGATTGTACCAATTGCCTCAAAACCCAGGGGAAAAGTGGGAAGAAGAGGATGATGATGATAGTGATGACGGTGGTGATTCTCCCTTCTATTCCTCAGATAACCAGTTCCGGATGTCCATCCTGGAGCGGCTGGAGCAGATGGAGAAGCGGATGGCCGAGATGACCGCCAATGCCGCCACTTCGGCCTCGGCCCCTGCCCAGCAGAGAGGAGAGAGGACCTCCAGCCAGGTCAGTTGATGCAGGAAGGGACATCTGTTATCCTGTACCAGACGTGAGCCAACTTGGGTGCTCCAGGTGTTTTGGATTCCAACTCCCATTATTCCTAACAGCCTCAGGCACCCTCCTTTTCCCCTTCAGCTGTGTAAGCAAGATGATAGAATAATAGACCTAAGAGAGGCCTACCTTCAGGTCCCAATAGATCAGTGGTTCTCAACCTGGGGTCCCCAGATGTTTTTGGCCTACAACTCCCAGAAATCCCAGCCAGTTTACCAGCTGTTAGGATTTCTGGGAGTTGAAGGCCAAAAACATCTGGGGACCCCAGGTTGAGGAACACTGCAATAGATAGATGAGAGAGTGATGGACCTAAGAGAGGCCTACCTTCAAGTAGATAGTTGAGTGATAGACCTAAGAGAGGCCTACCTTCAGGTAGATAGATGAGTGATAGACCTAAGAGAGGCCTACCTTCAGGTAGATAGATGAGTGATAGACCTAAGAGAGGCCTACCTTCAGGTAGATAGATGAACGAGTGATGGACCTAAGAGAGGCCTACCTTCAGGTCCAATAGATAGATGAGAGAGTCATGGACTTAAGAGAGACCTACCTTCAGGTAGATAGATGAGTGAGTGATGGATCTAAGAGAGGCCTACCTCCAGGTAGATAGATGAAAGAGTGATGGACCTAAGAGAGGCCTACCTTCAGGTCCTAATAGATAGATGAGAGAGTGATGGACCTAAGAGAGGCCTACCTCCACGTAGATAGATGAAAGAGTGATGGACCTAAGAGAGGCCTACCTTCAGGTAGATAGATGAAAGAGTGATGGACCTAAGAGAGGCCTACCTTCAGGTCCCGATAGATGAAAGAGTGATGGACCTAAGAGAGGCCTACCTTCAGGTAGATAGATGAAAGAGTGATGGACCTAAGAGAGGCCTACCTTCAGGTCCTAATAGATAGATGAGAGAGTGATGGACCTAAGAGAGGCCTACCTCCACGTAGATAGATGAAAGAGTGATGGACCTAAGAGAGGCCTACCTTCAGGTCCTAATAGATAGATGAGAGAGTGATGGACCTAAGAGAGGCCTACCTCCACGTAGATAGATGAAAGAGTGATGGATCTAAGAGAGGCCTACCTTCAGGTAGATAGATGAAAGAGTGATAGACCTAAGGCCTACCTTCAGGTCCCAATAGATAGATGAAAGAGTGATGGACCTAAGAGAGGCCTACCTTTAGGTCCCAATAGATAGATGAGAGAGGGTTGGACCTAAGAGAGGGAGGCCCACTTTCATGTAGATAGATGGGAGAGTGATGGACTTAAGAGGGGCCCACTTTCATGTAGATAGATGAGTGATGGACCTAAGAGAGGCTTACCTTCAGGTCCCAATAGATAGATGAGAGTGATGGACCTAAGAGAGGCCTACCTTCAGGTCCCAATAGATAGGTGAGAGAGTGATGGACCTAAGAGAGGCCTACCTCCAGGTAGATAGATGAAAGAGTGATGGACCTAAGAGAGGCCTACCTTCAGGTCCTAATAGATGGATAAGAGAGTGATGGACCTAAGAGAGGCCTACCTTCAGGTAGATAGATGAAAGAGTGATAGACCTAAGGCCTACCTTCAGGTCCCAATAGATAGATGAAAGAGTGATGGACCTAAGAGAGGCCTACCTTTAGGTCCCAATAGATAGATGAGAAAGGGTTGGACCTAAGAGAGGGAGACCCACCTTCATGTAGATAGATGGGAGAGTGATGGACTTAAGAGGGGCCCACCTTCATGTAGACAGATGAGTGATGGACCTAAGAGAGGCCTACCTTCAGGTCCCAATAGATAGATGAGAGTGATGGACCTGAGAGAGGCCTACCTTCAGGTCCAAATAGATAGATGAGAGAGTGATGGACCTAAGAGAGGCCTACCTTCAGGTAGATAGATGAGAGAGTGATGGACCTAAGAGAGGCCTACCTTCAGGTAGATAGATGAAAGAGTGATGGACCTAAGAGAGGCCTACCTTCAGGTAGATAGATGAAAGAGTGATGGACCTAAGAGAGGCCTACCTTCAGGTCCTAATAGATAGATGAGAGAGTGATGGACCTAAGAGAGGCCTACCTCCACGTAGATAGATGAAAGAGTGATGGACCTAAGAGAGGCCTACCTTCAGGTAGATAGATGAAAGAGTGATGGACCTAAGAGAGGCCTACCTTCAGGTCCCGATAGATGAAAGAGTGATGGACCTAAGAGAGGCCTACCTTCAGGTAGATAGATGAAAGAGTGATGGACCTAAGAGAGGCCTACCTTCAGGTCCTAATAGATAGATGAGAGAGTGATGGACCTAAGAGAGGCCTACCTCCACGTAGATAGATGAAAGAGTGATGGACCTAAGAGAGGCCTACCTTCAGGTCCTAATAGATAGATGAGAGAGTGATGGACCTAAGAGAGGCCTACCTCCACGTAGATAGATGAAAGAGTGATGGATCTAAGAGAGGCCTACCTTCAGGTAGATAGATGAAAGAGTGATAGACCTAAGGCCTACCTTCAGGTCCCAATAGATAGATGAAAGAGTGATGGACCTAAGAGAGGCCTACCTTTAGGTCCCAATAGATAGATGAGAGAGGGTTGGACCTAAGAGAGGGAGGCCCACTTTCATGTAGATAGATGGGAGAGTGATGGACTTAAGAGGGGCCCACTTTCATGTAGATAGATGAGTGATGGACCTAAGAGAGGCTTACCTTCAGGTCCCAATAGATAGATGAGAGTGATGGACCTAAGAGAGGCCTACCTTCAGGTCCCAATAGATAGGTGAGAGAGTGATGGACCTAAGAGAGGCCTACCTCCAGGTAGATAGATGAAAGAGTGATGGACCTAAGAGAGGCCTACCTTCAGGTCCTAATAGATGGATAAGAGAGTGATGGACCTAAGAGAGGCCTACCTTCAGGTAGATAGATGAAAGAGTGATAGACCTAAGGCCTACCTTCAGGTCCCAATAGATAGATGAAAGAGTGATGGACCTAAGAGAGGCCTACCTTTAGGTCCCAATAGATAGATGAGAGAGGGTTGGACCTAAGAGAGGGAGGCCCACTTTCATGTAGATAGATGGGAGAGTGATGGACTTAAGAGGGGCCCACTTTCATGTAGATAGATGAGTGATGGACCTAAGAGAGGCTTACCTTCAGGTCCCAATAGATAGATGAGAGTGATGGACCTAAGAGAGGCCTACCTTCAGGTCCCAATAGATAGGTGAGAGAGTGATGGACCTAAGAGAGGCCTACCTCCAGGTAGATAGATGAAAGAGTGATGGACCTAAGAGAGGCCTACCTTCAGGTCCTAATAGATGGATAAGAGAGTGATGGACCTAAGAGAGGCCTACCTTCAGGTAGATAGATGAAAGAGTGATAGACCTAAGGCCTACCTTCAGGTCCCAATAGATAGATGAAAGAGTGATGGACCTAAGAGAGGCCTACCTTTAGGTCCCAATAGATAGATGAGAAAGGGTTGGACCTAAGAGAGGGAGACCCACCTTCATGTAGATAGATGGGAGAGTGATGGACTTAAGAGGGGCCCACCTTCATGTAGATAGATGAGTGATGGACCTAAGAGAGGCCTACCTTCAGGTCCCAATAGATAGATGAGAGTGATGGACCTGAGAGAGGCCTACCTTCAGGTCCAAATAGATAGATGAGAGAGTGATGGACCTAAGCGAGATCTACCTTTAGGTAGATCGATGAGACAGTGATGGAGAGGCCTACCTTCAGGTAGATAGATGAGAGAGTGATCAACCTAAGAGAGGCCTACCTTCAGGTCTCGATAGAGTGATGGACCTAAGAGAGGTCTACCTTCAGGTCCCAATAGATAGATTAGAGAGTGATGGACCTAAGAGAGGCCTACCTTCAGGTCCCGATAGATAGATGAGAGAGTGATAGAACTAAGACAGGCCTACCTTCAAGTCCCTATAGATAGATGAGAGAGTGATAGATCTAAGAGAGGCCTATCTTCACGTCTCGATAGGTAGATGAGAGAGTGATGGACCTAAGAGAGGCCTACCTTCAGGTCCCTATAGAGAGATGCGAGAGCGATAGATCTAAGAGAGGCCTACCTTCAGGTCTCGATAGGTAGGTGAGAGAGTGATGGACCTGAGAGAGGCCTACCTTCAGGTCCCTATAGAGAGATGCGAGAGCGATAGATCTAAGAAAGGCCTACCTTCAGGTCTCGATAGGTAGGTGAGAGAGTGATGGACCTGAGAGGCCTACCTTCAGGTCCCTATAGAGAGATGCGAGAGCGATAGATCTAAGAAAGGCCTACCTTCAGGTCTCGATAGGTAGGTGAGAGAGTGATGGACCTGAGAGGCCTACCTTCAGGTCCCTATAGAGAGATGCGAGAGTGATAGATCTAAGAGAGGCCTACCTTCAGGTCTCGATAGGTAGGTGAGAGAGTGATGGACCTGAGAGAGGCCTACCTTCAGGTCCCTATAGAGAGATGCGAGAGCGATAGATCTAAGAGAGGCCTACCTTCAGGTCTCGATAGGTAGGTGAGAGAGTGATGGACCTGAGAGGCCTACCTTCAAGTCCCTATAGAGAGATGCGAGAGTGATAGATCTAAGAGAGGCCTACCTTCAGGTCTCGATAGGTAGGTGAGAGAGTGATGGACCTGAGAGAGGCCTACCTTCAGGTCCCTGTAGATAGATGAGAGAGTGATAGATCTAAGAGAGACCTACCTTCAGGGCCCGATAGATAGATAGATAGATAGATAGATAGATAGATAGATAGAATGCTTAAGTGGAAAAGGAAAGGGCCTGAGACTGTTGGGAATGGTGGGAGTTGACCTCCCAAACACCTGGAGGGCCCAAGTTGGCCCCGGCCTGCTCTAGACACGATTCTCTCCATAGGAGGTCGTCTTCAGTCCTGTGCTTCTTCTCTCCCTCCTCCTTTCTCTCCTTTCTCTTTCCCCTCTTTGTTGCCAGGCTTCGGCATATAGGTATATTTAGCCCCATCCTCTCCCCCCGGGGGTCTCAGGTTTCCTCTGACCGTATCTTTCTCTCCCCCCAGTAGACACACTGGCTATTCTTAGGGGTGGGAGGCTGTGTGTGTGTGGGGGGGGGGGGTGCAGATAAAGGCCATGGGGCCTTTGGGGGGGTGGGATTAGCAAGGCATGCTTTGCCCCCTCCCCTTTGGCCGCCAGGGTGGGATGCGTGCGGAATTCTTTCCGTTCAGCTCAGCAAAAGTGGGGAGGGAGTTTCCAAAGGGATTTCATTATTTTGGGGGGGGGGGGCACATGACACCCAGCTGCAGCTGCTTCATTGCAAACGCTTGGAAAAGTTACTTTTAGGACACGACAATGATTCGAGACATGCAACTTCTTGGAGTGTCCTCCGCCACCCAATTTTTCCAAGGTCTTGCTCAAAGTTGCCCCTCCTTCCAGGCAGTCTCTATGTAAGCAGTAGACAAAGTTGGGGGTGGTCACAAGGGCGTGATTATAGCAGTCCTCACTCTCTCAAAAGTAACTTTTGTAAACTCTTGCAAAAGCAATGCTGTGCTCAAGGAGAAAGGGGAACCCCCGGTGTCGCAATGGGTTAAACCCTTGTCTTGGCAGGACTGAAGACCAACAGGTCGGAGGTTCGAATCCAGGGAGAGTGCGGATGAGCTCCCTCTGTCAGCTCCAGCTCCCCATGAGGGGATATGAGAGAAGCCTCCCACAAGGATGGGGAAACATTAAAACATCCGGGCAGTGTCCCCTCGGCAATGCCCTTGCAGAAAGCCAATTTTCTCATACCAGAAGCGACTTGCAGTTTCTCAAGTCACTCTTGACACACAAAAAAAGGTGAAAAGGGCCTGAGAGCAAGGTTTACACCTTGGAAAGAATGTCCCATCCCAAAAGTAACTTTTCCCAAGCTGATAGGAAAGAGATATGGCTAGAAGCCTGATTAACTGGATACGAATTCTTGTTACCATCTCCATGAAGCTGCTGTAATAGAAATTAAAGTCAGCAACAATTAGGTGAAATGGTTCAGTTAAAAGAATAATCGAAGTTATTTGTGTGTGCCTCTTCCAGTTATGCCCGATTAGCATAGTTCATTGGGAAGGTCTAGTGGTTAGTGATCATTGAGCCGATTTCTCTGCAGTCTTGGGAGATTTATGGTGCAGTTGCGCCACACTATACAACGATAAATATAATAATAAATACAATAATAAATATAATATTAAACATACTATAATAAACGTAATAATACTAATGGCATGGCGACTCAGAAGAAGGGAAGCAGGGGCTCCTCGACAAAAATAATACAATAATAAACATATTATTATATAATATAATTATAAACACAATCTATATAAATAAACAAGTAATGTTCGTTTGTAAGATTAACAGAACTCAAAAGCCACTGGGGGAATTGACACCAAATTTGGACACAAGACACCTAACAACCCAATGTATGTCCTTCACTCATAAAAACACTGAAAAACACAGCAGAAGGGACTTAAAAAGCCTCCAAAAGCTAAATGATGAAAAGCTAAACGACAATACAGAAAAAAGGAAAGAAAGAGGGAGGGAAGGGAAGAAAAAAAACAAAGAAAGAAAGAAAAGAAAGAAAGGAAAGAAAGAAAGAAGGAAAGGGAGAAGGAAGCATGGAAGCAAAGAGAGAAGGAAGGTAGGAAAGAAGTAGAGAAAGAAGAAAGGAGAGAAAGAGGGAGGGAAAGAAAAAGGGGGAAGGAAGGAAAGTTAGAGAAGGAAGGAAGGAAGGAGATAAGGAAAGAAAAATGGGAAGGAGGGAGAGAATGGAAGAGGGAGGGAAGAAAAGAGAGAAAGCAGAAGAGAAAGAAAAGGGGGGAAGGAAGAACGAGGTAGAGAAGGAAGGAAGAGAAGGAAAGACAGGAAGGAAAGAGGGAGAGAAAGAAGGAGAGAAAGAGGGAAGGTTGGCCACAGCAGTGCGTGGCAGGTACAGCTAATAATAATAATAATAATAATAATAATAATAATAATAATAATAATTTTAAAAAACTTAATTTGTACCCCGCTACCATCTTCTCAAGGGACTCGGTGCGGCTTACATGAGGCCAAGCCCACAGCACATCAATAAACAAAGGCAATAACAAATAATCAATACAAACAGTTAAAATAAAACTCAAAAACAAAACAAAAAATACACAATAAGCAATAAACAACAATAACAATAACATACAGCATTTAAAAACCTATGGCCGGGCCAAATGTAATAATTCAAATTTAAAATCAAAAAGTGCTGGGCATGAACAAGATAAGACAAATTAAAATAGGGTTTTCAAAGAAAGATGAGGGCACGCAAACAATCCTAAATCAATATTAAAGTGCATTTGAGGACATATTGCTAAGAGTTTTCCTTATTCTGGGAAGGCACACTGGAACAACCATGTTTTCAGGCTCCTCCTGAAGACTGCCAGCGTTGGGGCATTTCTGATGTCTTTAGGGAATGAATTCCAGAGTCGGGGGGCCACCACCGAGAAGGTCCTCTCCCTCATCCCCACCAGTCACGCCTGTGATGGAGGTGGGAGCGTGAGCAGGGCCTCTCCAGATGATCGAAGAGATTGTGTGAGTTCGTACACAGAAATGCGGTCACAATCATATAATAATAATATTAGTAATGCAATAATAAACATATTATTATATTATATAATAACAATCATATAATAATATAATATATTACAATTATATAGTATAATAATAAACTATCATATAATACGTGGGGTTGCCTTTGAAGACAGCTCGGAAGCTCCAACTAGTCCAACGCTCGGCAGCCATGATTTTAACAGACGCGGAGCGCAGGGAGCATACAACCCCCCTGTTGCGCCAACTCCACTGGCTACCGATCTGCTACCGGGCTGAATTCAAAGTGCTGGCGTTGGCCTTTAAGGCCCTAAACGGTTCCGGCCCAAGC
Organism: Anolis sagrei; assembly: GCF_037176765.1. Classification (NCBI taxonomy): domain Eukaryota; kingdom Metazoa; phylum Chordata; class Lepidosauria; order Squamata; family Anolidae; genus Anolis; species Anolis sagrei. Next base: position 1,770,572 of record NC_090026.1, read on the forward strand.
TACCTATCTGACCGCATCTCTGCCTATGAACCCACCAGGACTTTGAGATCTTCCGGGGAGACCATGCTCTCGATCCCGCCTGCTTCTCAAGCTCGGCTGGCGGGGATGAGAGATAGGGCCTTCTCGGTGGTGGCTCCTCGGCTGTGGAACGCCCTTCCTACGAACATTAGACTAGCACCATCTCTAATGGTATTCCACAAAAAGGTGAAGACCTGGATGTTTGTGCGGGCGTTTGAGTAATTTAGTGCAATCTGGTAATGGAACATAGGAATGGAACAATGGACGACGAACCTGGACTACGCTTGGGTGATGAGAAGATTGGGTACGGTGGTTTTTTGTCATAATTGTGCATTGTAATTGCTTATTGGTAATTTATGGATAATGTGTGAAGTCAATTGTTATATGTTGTATGGAACCACTGCTGTTTCTACTGTTTTTACTGTTTGTGAACCGCTGTGAGTCGCCTTCGGGCTTGAGATACAGCCGTAGAGAAGCAAAGTAAATACGTAAATAAATAAATAAATAATAATATAATATATTAAAATTATATGATATAATAATAAACAATCATAATACTATTAATAATAATGGCATGGCAACTCAGAAGGAGGGAAGCAATAATAATACAATAATAAACATATAATAATATTAATAATAATAATGGTGTGGCAACTCAGGAGGAAGGAAGCAGCCTGTCTCCGATCCGTGCTGCGTTTACGTCCGAATTCAGACCAGTCGCTGGCTGGGATAAGGTTATTGTGACCCAAAACGAGAGCGATTCTTCGAGGTCTTGGGATCGGGTTTCCGCTGCATCGTCAGCCTGCGGGTGGGTCGCGCCGCCGGCATTCCTTCCCGCCTCTCCGGTTTCAGAGGAGCCGGGTGTTGTGGGGATTCTTCCGCGCTCAGGGCCAGGCCGGCCTCACATGCTTGGACCCCTCAGTGCCCTTGAGACCCCCCCCCCCCCCCCCGCACCAAAGAGAGAGCCATTGCTGGGATGTCCCTGTTTGGGAGAAAGGGACGGTAACCTAATCTCCGGTCAGCTGCCGCCTTGACATTTCATTGTCCGCTTGCGCCTCGCCGTCCCTTTGAAGAGCCGGGTTGCGATCAAGGGCAAACCCCAATGGCATGATGAATTGACCATAGACCACGCAAGGGCCAACTTGGGCCCTCAAGGTGTTTTGGACTCCAACTCCCACCATTCCTAACAGCCTCATGCCCCTTTCTTTCCCCCCTAAGCCGCTTAAGTGTTATATTTATTTGTTGGGATATGAAGGTAGGCATCTTTTAGGTCTATCACTCTATCATCTAGCTCAGTGTTTCTCAACCTGGGGGTCGGGACCCCTTGGGGGGTCGCAATGGGGTGTCAGAGGGGTCACCAAAGACCATCAGAAAAGACAGTATTTTCTATTGGCCATGCGGGTTCTGTGTGGGAAGTTTGGCCCAATTCTATTGTTGGTGGGGTACAGAATGCTCTTTGATTGTAGATGAACTATAAATCCCAGCAACTACAGCTCCCAAATGTCAAGGTCTATTTTCCCCGAACTCAACCAGTATCCACATTTGAGCATATTGAGTATCCATGTCAAGTTTGGTCCAGATCTATTATTGTTTGAGTCCACAATGTTCTCTGGATGTAGGTGAACTACAACTCCAAAATTGAAGATCATTGCCCACCATACCCTTGTAGTATTTTCTGTTGGTCATGGGAGTTCTGTGTGCCAAGACTGGTTCAATTCCATCAATGTCCTCCACCGCACTCTGGGGCAGAGAGTTCCACTGCTGAACAGCTCCCACAGTCAGGAAGTTCTTCCTTATGTTCAGATGGAATTTATTTATTTATTTATTTATTTATTTATTTATTTATTTCAGTTACTTCTACCCCACCCTTCTCACCCCCGAGGGGGGACTCAGGGCGGCTTACAGAAAAGGCACAATTCGATGCCTATGCCAAATATACATACATACATAAAAGCAATTAAACAGTTAACAGGTTAAAATCATCAGTACATAACACAATAGTAAACAATATCATGCTCAGTGTTCAGAGTTCCATAATTCTCCTTTCTTATAGTTTATTTATTTATTAATAAATTGGTGGAGTTCAGAATGCTCTTTGATTTTTAGGTTAGGTATAAATCCCAGCAACTACAACTCCCAAATGACAAAATCAATCTCCCCCCCCCCCCCCAAACTCACCAGTATTCAGATTTGGGCATATTGGGTATTTGTACCAAATTTGGTCCAGTGAATGAAAATGCATCGTGCATATCAAATATTTACATGACAATTCATAAGAGTAGCAAAATTACAGTTAGGAAGTAGCAACAAAAATAATTTTATGGTTGGGGGTCAACACAACATGAGGAACTGTATTAAGGGGTCGCAGCATTAGGAGGATTGAGAAACACTGCTCTAGCTTAAGTGGCTGAGGGGGAAAGGAAGGGGCCTGAGGCTGAGAGGAATGGTGGGAGTTGGAGTCCAAAACACCTGGAGGGCCTAAGTGGGCCCATACCTGTTATAGACAATGACAAGAGTTCCCATCTCTCCTCCTGATACAGGCTGCCTCGGACTCCTTCGAGGACCGGATCGTGGCCCTGTGCGAGAAGATGATGGCCCAGCCCTGCTGGCTGCGGGCAGGAGCCACGCTGGTCCACCACGTCAGCTTCCGGGGCATGACCCTCCTGCACCTGGCCGCCGCCCAAGGATACACCCGCCTCATCCAGGCCCTCATCCGGTGGCGGTGAGTCCCACAGCAACAAAGAGAAGGAAGTGCACTGCACAGAATCCACTAGTAGCTAACTACAGCAAAAAGTATATATTTAATTTAATTTAATTATTTGCAATATTTATATTCTGCCATTCTCACCCCACATGGGACTCAGGGTGGATTACAATGCACATATACATAGCAAACATCCAATGCCATTTAGACATACAACATATATAGACAGACACAGAAGCAATTTTACATTCCAGCTTCGCGAGGGTATGTTCGGCTCCGGCCACAAGGGGAGCTGCCGCTTCACCGTCCACTTGTGGCATCAAGTCCTTGATGGGAGTACTTCCTCATTCTTATGCATGCCTCAGGAAGGTTTTTTATGGTGTCATAAATTAATTAAATTAGCTTCCCCACATAAAGCGGTACCTAAATTTCCTACTTGACAGATTATATTGTCTTTCAGGCTACAAAGGTCAACAGCAAGCTACACTAATGGCCAGAAGCTCACTCTGACCTGGCCAGACTTTGAACTCACGACCTCTCAGTCAGTAGTGATTTAATGCAGCTAGCTTGTCAGCTAGTTGTACCACAGCCCGGTCTATAGTAACCTAAATTTCCTACTTGACAGATTCTACTGTCTTTCGGTCTACAAAGGTCAACAGCAAGCTAGACCAATGGCCAGAAGCTCACTCTGACCCGGGCTGGCTTCAAACTCATGACCTCTTGGTCAGTAGTGATTTAATGCATCTAGCTTTCTGCCCCTTCAAGGTGAGAAGGGCGGAATATAAAGTATTATTATTATTATTATTATTATCATCATCATCTTTCTTAGAATGTTAACAGTCCAAAGTCTAAAGCATCTCTAATGGAGTCTGAAGTCTAAAAGCGTCTCCGAGTTCTAAAATGGAGTCTGAGCTCTGAGCAGTCCCAGATCTGAATTCTGAAATGGAGTCTGAGCTCTGAGCAGTCTCAGTTCTGATCATATGCTCTGCAGCACCTCCCACAACCTCAAGAAACACAGAGTAAAGGGAAAGCTGCATACCAAAACATACATATACAATACAGTAAGCAAACAAGTATATAAAACAAATTACAGGTTACAGGTTACAATTTCCAACAAGAAAGTAGACACAGACTGTATAGATACAGTCTGTGTCTACCAGCTGTTAGGAATTGTGGGAGTTGAAGTCCAAAACACCTGGAGGGAGGGCCAAAGTTGCCCCATACCTGGGCTAAGGTGAGAGCAGACTCTCGTCACTCAAAGTTGACCCCTTTTTGCAAAGTCTTTTGGAATTGCAGTCGCAACGTGACCCGGTTTCTCCTTCCCTCCCTTCCTCAGGAACCTCAACGTTCAGAGCCTGGACCTGGAGCAAGAGGTGGACCCCCTCAACGTGGACCATTTCTCCTGCACCCCTTTGGTAAGAGGGCATTCCTCACCCAGGCTGAATTCGCCCAGTGGTCACTGCGCGCATCCCGTTAGTCCTCATTGAGGAGCAGAGTGGGAGGATTTGTGTACACAATGGAATGGAGCAAATTGGGGAGCGGATCTACGTAAACGGTATGGAAATAATATTCTGAGGGCCGGACTAGATGGCCTTTAGAAGTCCTTTTCAACTCTAGGATTCTATTATTATTATTATTATTATTATTATTATTAATAGTAATAGAAACACAACAAGATGAGTCCACAGCAGACAAAATCTCTCTGCTGGCTGTTGTATTGGATCACACGTCAGACACTTCCCAAGTGTCTAGGACTGTGTGATGTATCGGTGAATAATGCGTGCAGATCCCATTATTATTATTATTATTATTATTATTATTATTATTATGGAGGCTAGATGGTCCTCTGTCGGGGAAGCTTTGTGCTTTTCCTGCATGGCAGAAGTGGGCTGGCCTAGATGTACTTTGGAGATCTCTCTCAACTCGAAGATTCTATTATTATTATTATTATTATTATTATTATTATTATTATTATTATTATGGAGGCTACTAGATGGTCCTCTATCGAGGAAGCTTTGTGCTTTTCCTGCATGGCAGAAGGGGGCTGACCTAGATATACTTTGGGGTTCTCTCTCAACTCTAGAATTCTATTATTATTATTATTATTGTTGTTGTTAGTAGTAGTAGTAGTAGTATGGAGGCTGGATGGCCCTCTCTTGGGAGAGCTTTGGTGGTGGTTTTCCTGCATGGCAGAAGAGGGCTGGACTAGATGGTCTTTGGGGGTCCCTTCCAACTCTAGGATTCTATTGTTGTTGTTGTTGTTGTTGTTGTTAGGGTTGGGCTGGGTGACCTCTGGGGATCCCTTTGAATACTAGAATTCTGTTGTTGTTGTTGTTGTTGTTGTTGTTATGAATGCATTATTATTGTGGTTGAACTGGATGACCTTTAGGGATTCCTTCCAACTCTAGGATTCTATTATTATTGTTGTTGCTGTTGTTAGGGTTGGACTGGGTGACCTCTGGGGATCCCTTTGAATACTAGAATTCTGTTGTTGTTATTGTTATTATTATGAATGCATTATTATTATTATTGTGGTTGAACTGGATGACCTTTAGGGATTCCTTCCAACTCTAGGATTCTTTCCAACTCTAGGATTCTTGTATTATTATTGTTGTTGTTGTTGTTGTTGAGTCTGGATATCCCTGTTAGGGGAGATTTAATGGTGCTTTTCCTGCATAATGACAGAAGCACCGGGATCGTGGCGCAGCCGGCTAAGAGTCAGCTGCATTAAGATCACTCTGACCAAAAGGTCATGAGTACGAAGCCAGCCCTGTGTAGCCTGTTGTCGACCTTTGCAACCCGAAAGACAGTTGCATCTGTCAAGTAGGAAAATTAGGTACCACCTTAAAGTGTGGGGAGGCTAAATTAACTGATTTATGAGGCCATAAAGAAGACTCCAGCAAAGCATTCCAGCGGGGAAGCATGCGGGGAATGCGGAAGTACTTCATCAGCGTTGCAGATGGACAATGAAAGCGACAGCTCCCCTGGCGGCCAGAAAAAGTTAAATAGCCTCTGTGTATGTCTGTATACGTTGTATGTCAAAATTGGCATTGAATGTTTGCCATATATGTGTACACTGTAATTCTCCCTGAGTCCCCTGCGGGGTGAGGAGAAGGGCGGAATAGAAAAGCTGTAAATAATAATAATAATAATAATAATAATAATAATAATAATAATGACTCTAGGATTCTGTGATGAGGATGAGGGTGGAGGCTGGGTGGCCCGCTGTTGAGAGAGCCTTGATTCTGCTTTCCTTGCATGGCAGAAGGGCTGGACTAGATGGCCTTCGAGGATCTCTTCCAACTCTGGGAAATCCCAGAGTGGAGGTCCAATTGGCCAGGCTGCCTCCCTTTGCTTGAATCCCTCCCTCCTTCCCGCGGCTGCTCACGCTGACCTTGCCCTCCGGTTGCAGATGTGGGCGTGTGCGCTGGGGCACCTGGAGGCGGCGCAACTGCTCTTCCGCTGGAACCGGGCAGCGCTCTCCATCCCGGACTCTTTGGGCCGCCTGCCCCTCTCGGTGGCCCGCTCCCGGGGACACGTCCGGCTGGCCTCCCGCCTGGAGGAGATGCAGCGCCAAGAGGAAGAGGAAGCCCAGGAGGAAGAGGAAGCGCAGGAGGAGGAAGAGGAAGACGAGGAAGGGGCCCGCCCAGAGCCGGAAGGAGCCATGAGCGCTGGAAGCAGCAAGACGTGCACGACGGGACCTCGGCGGCTGGTGGAGGCCCTCCACATCCCCTCCCCGCTCTCGGCCAGCCCAGACACAGGTCAGTGTGCGGGGTAAACACGTGGCGAGGGCATCGGAAAACAGCTCTCGTGGTTCCATAACATTTATTTATTTATTTATTTATTTACCTGGCTTCTATACGGCTGTTCTCAGCCCGAAGGCGACTCACAGCGGTTCACAACAAATACGAACAGCAAAAATCCAGTGCTACAGTATAGAAGCAGTTAACAACCTAACACATTACACAATTAGTAAACAGTTACTATTTATTTATTTATTTATTTCATTCACTTATACCCCGCCCTTCTCACCCCGAGGGGGACTCAGGGCGGCTTACAGGGAAGGCACAATTAGATGCCCCATCACACAACAAGTAATCCAAAAAATATAACAATTCAGCAGTTAGATTAAAACATCAATACGTAATAAAATCATAAAACCTAAAACAATCTCATGTCAGAGTCCATATATCAGAGTCCATACATCCGTTCTACCTGTTTGTCCTTGTCTATCGCCAGGTCCTTGAGTTAGTTGTCAGAGTGACCAAAAGCTTGGTCCCACATCCAGGTCTTTAGTTTTTTCCTAAATGCTAGGAGGGAAGTCGCCGATCTAATCTCCCCGGGGAGTGAGTTCCACAGGCGGGGGGCCGCCACTGAGAAGGCCCTGCTCCTCGTCCCCACCAGCCTCACTTGTGAGACTGGGGGGGTCGAGAGCAGGGCCTCCCCAGAAGATCTTAAACTTCGAGGTGGGACGTAGAGGGAGATCCGTTCGGACAAGTACACTGGGCCGGAACCGTATAGGGTTTTATAGGTCAAAACCAGCACTTTAAATTGTGCTCGGAATTGGATCGGCAGCCAGTGGAGCTGACACAACAGGGGGGTGGTGTGCTCCCTGTACGTCGCTCCGGTGAGCAATCTGGGTACTACAATACCCATTGGGGTATTGTAATGCGTACTACAATACCCATTCACTGTCGCCTCGTCATCAAAAACATGTTCCAGATTCGTCATCCATTGTTCCATTCCAGTGTTCATTAACCAATCATTGCACTAATTATTCAAACGCCTGCTCAAACAGCCAGGTCTTCACTTTCCTGCGGAATACCATTAGAGATGGAGCTAGTCTAATGTCCGTAGGAAGGGCGTTCCACAGCCGAGGAGCCACCACCGAGAAGGCCCTATCTCTCGTCCCCGCCAGCCGAGCTTGAGAAGCAGGCGGGATCGAGAGCAGGGCCTCCCCGGAAGATCTCAAAGTCCTGGTGGGTTCATAGGCCGAGATGCGGTCGGATAGGTAGCTTGGGCCGGAACCATTTAGGGCTTTAAAGACCAACACCAGCACTTTGAATTCAGCCCGGTAGCAGATCGGCAGCCAGTGGAGTTGGCGCAACAGGGGGGTTGTATGCTCCCTGCGCTCCGCTCCTGTTAAAATCATGGCTGCCGAGCGTTGGACTAGTTGGAGCTTCCGAGCTGTCTTCAAAGGCAACCCCACGTAGAGAGCGTTGCAGTAGTCCAAACGGGATGTAACCAGAGCGTGGACTACCGTGGCCAAGTCAGACTTCCCAAGGTACGGGCGCAGCTGGCACACAAGCTTTAGCTGTGCAAATGCTCCCCTGGTCACCGCCGAAACCTGGGGTTCCAGGCTCAGCGATGAGTCCAGGGTCACACCCAAGCTGCGAACCTGCATCTTCAGGGGGGGTGCGGCCCCATCCAACACAGGCTGTAACCCTATGCCCTGTTCGACCAGGAGGACCTCTGTCTTGTCTGGATTCATTTGTTGTATTGAAACTTTGCCAGCGGAAGGATTGCTAGAACAGCAGACACTGTATTTAGAAATCAGGACTCTGCAAGCTTTTAGTTACAACAGAAAACTAAGTTTACTAAGTACATCTATACACGTCCATTCACAGCAAGCAACAGACAGGAACTACAAAGCACAAAACAGCAGTTTCTGAACATCTGCTTATCTGACTTCTGGCTGAGACCAGATCCTCCCTCTTCTTCCCAGCCATGTTATCTCATTTCTGTCAAGGTTACATTATCTCTGCCTCAGCACTAGGTTTTCTTAATACACAAAAGAGCAGAATAGAATCCATTTTGAATTTCGTCTTAATCCATCTTGAATCACATAGAAACACATTGAAAAACACACATGCATAACTCAATAATCCTGACAGTACAGTGTAGTGGTGAGAGCAGACTCCCATCACTCAAAGCCCAAGTTGTCCCTTTTTGCAAAGTCTTGTAGAATCGCAGTCGCAAAAGGGGTGTTTTCAGGAGGGAAGGGGGACCCGACGTTTGACCAAGCCAGGTGTAGGTACTACAGGTGTGCATGTTGCACCTCAGCTAGGGCTCACCTGGCTCAAGCACTCACCAGGAAGCCAAGCATAGGAATAAACAGTTTATTGAAAAAGCACACACAGTAAAAGAGTCAAAAATCCAAATAGGTAAAGCTAGAAAGAGTCCCAAAAGCCAGAGATCAATCTCCAATGCAAAGGTTAAAGCATGAACATAAATCCAAGGAGCAGTGTATGAGCCTGATTAATCCAAAAGACAAGGAATAAAACATCAACCTGAGTAATCCAAGAATCAAAGAACAATACATGAGCTTGAGTTCATGGTAAAATCCCCAAGACTTAAAGCAAAACTTGACCAGGACATGGCTTGATGTGAGAACTAAGGCAGGCGGCTCTTGCTCTTTTTGCTACGTTGCTTGAACTAAAAGCTATTCTTTCCCTAATTAAAGACAGCAGTGCACAAAAGCATTCCTTCGGCCTTGAGTAGTCTCTCTCATCATCACCCTCAGCTAAAGTATCAGGCCCTGCACCCCAAACCCCTCATCCTCAGCTGAAGTATCAGGGGAATAAAACAAGGAATAAGGAGTAAAGACAAAGAATAAAACATCAACTTGAGTAATCCAAGAATCAAAGAACAATACATGAGCTTGAGTTCATGGTAAAATCCCCAAGACTTAAAGCAAGCAAGCCCTGTCCTTGTCAAGTTTTCTTTAAGTCTTGGGGATTTTACCATGAACTGCTACGTTGCTTAAACTAAAAGCTATTCTTTTCCTAATTAAAGACAGCAGTGCATGAAAGCATTCCTTCGGCCTTGAGTAGTCTCTCTCGGTCTCACTTTCCCATGGTCTGGCTCGCATCTGGAATTATTCCCCCGCAGGTGCAGCCTTGAATCTCTGTCTTACCCTCCTTCCTCCCTTCTCTGCCTGTCAGCTTCTAAAACAGTTTCGTTATCACACAGAGAATAACCAAATCCCCCTCCGTTCTCCTTTTCCAATATTCCCTCTGTCTGAGCATCTCCAGAAGCATCAGGTCCTGCAGGCCCTGCACCCCCAAACCTCTTACCATCCTCAGCTGAAGTATCAGGCCCTGCAGGCCCTGCACCCCTAAACCCCTCATCATCACCCTCAGCTGAAGTATCAGGCCCTACACCCCAAACCCCTCATCCTCAGCTGAAGTATCAGGGGAATAAAACAAGGAATAAGGAATAAGGACAAGGAATAAAACATCAACCTGAGTAATCCAAGAATCAAAGAACAATACATGAGCTTAAGTTCATGGTAAAATCCCCAAGACTTAAAGCAAAACTTGACCAGGACAGGGCTTGAAGCGAGAACCAAGGCAGGCAGCCCTTGCTCTCTCTGCTATGTTGCTTGGCCTGAGAACTGAAAGCTATTCTTTCCCTGATTAAGGACAGCAATGCACGAAGGCATTCCTTCAGCCTTGAGTAATCTCTCTTGGTCTCACTTTCCCATGTCCTGGCTCGCATCTGGAATTCTTTCCTTGCAGGAGCAGCCTTGAATCTCTGTCTGTCGAACCCCCTTTCCTCCCTTCTCTGCCTGTCTGCTTCTAAAACAGTTTCGTTTTCACACAGAGAATAACCAAATCCCCCTCCGTTCTCCTGTTCCAACATTCCCTCTGTCTGACCATCTCCAGAAGCATCAGGCCCTGCAAACCTTGCACCCCCAAACCCCTCATCATCACCCTCAGCTGGCTGAACTACAACAATACATTATGTCCCTTATGACCCTGACTCTCCATCTTTTGGAAGGATAGGGTTATAGGATGATAGGGTCCAAGGGGGGCTCCCAGGGGCCATCTAGCCCGACCCTTCTTATGCTCCTCTTTCCATACTCTCTCCCTCCTTGCAGGGCTGAGCACAGCCAGCAGCGTCTCCTCTCCATCCGAACTCTCAGAAGGCTCTATTTCGGTCACTTCGGCCTACTCCAGCGGGTCGACACAGCGGGAGTCCCCGGCCTACAGCCCCGAAGAGGAGTCCGAGGGGGCCATGGACGTCTGCCCGGGAGAGGAGGGGGGCCTGGCCGGGTGGTACATGCAGGAGGGGCCCCCCCACCCTGCGCCCCTCTTCTTCATGGACTGCGACGAAGGGGGCGCCCCTTCCTCTGGGCACGCTGCTGGGCCTCCGCCGGAGATGGAGCCGGAGCTGCTGAGCTATGCCGAGAATGCCGAGAACGAGGAGTACCTGCCGGCCACCGACGTCCTGCAGGTGAGGAGACGGGTCCCCGGGGTTGCTCTTCTTTCTGCTAATGTATATTGTGAAATGGAACTCACAGAGCCTTAGGGTCAAATGGTAGGAAAGGAGATCCCACTTGAACATTAGGAAGGAATTCCTGACCTTGAGAAGAGCTGCTCAACAGTGGAACTCTCTGCTTCACAGTCCATTGAAAGCTTCTTCCTTGGAGGCTTTTAAACAGAGGTTGGATGGCCATCTGTTGGGATGCTTTGATTGTGCTTTTTCTGCAGCGCAGGGAGTTGAACTAGATGACCTTTGAAGGGTCTCCTCCAACTCTAGGATTACGTTATTATTATTATTATTATTATTATTATATTTTTCTTCATCGTGGTCTCTGTGAAATCGCACATTTAATATTTCCTGTGCCTGCACAGTCAGAATTTTCTAGAAATCTCTTGGACTAGATGGCCTTTGAAGGGTCCCTTCCAACTCTAGGATTACACTATTATTATATTATATCATATCATCATATGTTATGTTATGTTATATTATATTATATTATATTATATTATATTATATTATATTATATTATATTATATTATATTATATTATATTACTAGCCATCCCCTGCCATGCATTGCTGTGGCCCAGTCTGGGTATATGTGTTTTGTGTGTTTATATATTTGTGTATATGTGTATATATATGTGTGTTTGTGTATATATGTGGTTTTGCGCATGCGTTGTAATGTATTTTTTTATTTTTTATTTGGCTTTTTAAGTCTCTTCTGCTGTGTTTTTGTGAGTGATGGTCACTTGTTGGCCTGATCGGTGTCTTGTGTCCAAATTTGGTGTCAGTTTGTCCAGTGGTTTTTGAGTTATATTAATCCCACAAGCGGAATGTTACATCATATATATATATATATATACACACACACACACACACACACACACACATACATACATATATACATATACACACACACACACACACATTATTTATTTATTTATTTATTTAGAGGTTTTCTATACCGACCTTCTCAACCTCGACGAGGGACTCAGGTCGGTTTACAGTGCATATCAAATGCAATCATATAAAAACAGCAAATACAAATCATTACATATTAAAATAGTACAACTCAGTACAATAAAAACATCATCATTACATCATTACACACACACACACATATATATGTATGTATGTATATTCCAGTGTATTAGACTACTTTTTAACCCAAGGAAATCTTCTCAAAAGTCAGGGGTCGTCTTATATACGGGAGCTGTTTTATATGCTAGAGTATCCTTATGACGGGAGTCGTCATATAGAGCGGGTGCTGAAACTTCCAATCCGGATTGGAGACTCTGTGGTTGCCGCATATGGTGGGGGGAGCTCAAAAATGGCAGTGGCCGCTTCCCTACCGTATGCAGCGACTGTACGAAAGCATTAAGGGCGACACTGTACAAGTACGGTAGAAGAAAATCCACTCATCAGGATTCGTGGACTTAACGCGGTCCCAATGTTGAGGTGAAGTGGGGGGGCTCGCCGGGAAGGTGTAAGTGAAGGGCAGACCATGCCCCGAGTTATGGAAAAAAGAGATAGAGTGGCTCTGCGCCCAGACAAACACGCCTCTTTTACCTGTCTGGCCCGCCCTTGAATCCTATTTCCGTCCCTCCTCCTCTGCCTCTCAGATCTCACTCCTGAAGACGGCAGTGAAGCGGTGCAGGTGCGCATGTGCCAGATCTGAGAGGCAGAGAAGGAGGGACAGAATAGGAAAATTACCATAATGAAATCAAATCTGATGCTTTAAAAAATTTTATTTGGTGTGCGTTGGAAAAAGGGTAGTCTTATATGGCAAGTATATCCCAAAAGGTGGGGGGCGTCTTACACACTCAGTCGTCTTATATGCCGGAATATATGGTAGATATATTTTTCTTCGTCGTGGTCGCTGTGAAACCGTACATATGGTATTTTGTGCGCCTGCGCGGTCAGATCAGAATCTTCTAGAGAACTCTTTGAAGGGTCCTTTTCAACTTTTGGATTACACTATTATTATTATTATTATTATTATTATTATTATCTCACTTTATTGGAGGAGACCCCCTCAAAGAAAGTCATCAAGTCCAATCCGCTTTGGCCAGGCAGGAGAAGCACAGTCAAAACCCTCCTGAAAGATGGCCACGCGGCCTCTGTTAAAGCTGCCTTCTTCCACCTAAAAACAATAACAATATGCAACCAAATTTGAAAAAGGTTTAGTTTGTGGTTTGAAAGTGTGATTTCCTGTTTCATTGTCCTGACTTTGAAAGTACTTGTTTTTACTCCAGAAACTTTTGTTTTCGTGGTGTTTAACCCTGTTGAATGGGTTGAGACTTGGTGACGAGGCAGTCATTGGAAAACGAGCAAATTCTGCTAGAGCGGGATAATGTCCCTTCCGCAAAAGCAAAGTTTTGGCACTTTAATAAACTTTTCCCCATGTTTTTTTATGATATTGCCAATTAGGAAATGGCATGGGTAACCCAGGATCAAGAATCGTGTGACATAACGTTATACGATTAATCCATCCTGTGCCATTAGAATCCCCAATGCATAGCCATAGCTGCCAACCGGTGTGAGTCTCACCAGGTTCTGGTTCACTGCAAGAGCCACTTCCTCGATTTCCAGGCTCAATTGCCAGCTGCAGCTCCCAGGGTTGGGTCAGGGTTAGGGTCCTGGACTTGGTGGCCAAACTGTCTGGCTAATAGAAAGGCAACTTCCTGTGCATGTGTTGTGTTATTGTTATTGTTTTTGCTTATTTTGCTATGAGCTTTGTATTGTTTTTGTATTATTGCTGTTATTGTTGTTGTGTTGTGGGCTCGGACTCATGTAAGCCGCACCGAGTCCCTTGGGAGATGGTAGCGGGGTACAAACAGAGGCGGCCCTAGGTAATTTTCAATGGTAAGCAAACAGTATTTTGGCATCCCCCTCCCCAAACCAATCATTGATATATATTTTCCGTTTGTCGTGGGAGTTCTGTGTGCCATATTTGGTTCAATTCCATCATTGGTGGAGTTCAGAATGCTCTTTGATTGTAGGTGAACTATACATCCCAGTAACTACACTTGCCACACTTGCTCCCTTGCCTGGCCCGCTTTGGGTCTGGAGGCGTGCCTGAAGACCCCGGCATGTGCACCAAAAGTCACCACTTCTCCTGACTTTCTCCTCTGCCATTGGGACCAAGAGAGAGAGAGAGAGAGAGAGGTAGAGATGCCCACCTTTCCTGAAGCTAGGCGCAAAAACCAAGGAGGGAGCGGAGGTGGGAGATACCTCCAGCCGGAGGGGCTCTCTCTCTCTCTCTCTCTCTCTTGGTCCCAATGGCTGAAGAGAAAGTCAGGAGAAGAGGCGCCTTTTGGTGCGCACACTGGGGTCTTCAGACACGCCTCCAGACCCAAGAGAGAGAAAGAGGTGGAGATGCCCACCTTTCCTGAGGTAGGCGCAAAAACAAAGGAGGGAGCGGAGGTGGGAGATACCTCCAGCCGGAGGGGCTCTCTCTCTCTCTCTCTCTCTCTCTCTCTTGGTCCCAATGGCTGAAGAGAAAGTCAGGAGAAGAGGCGACTTTTGGTGCGCACACTGGGGTCTTCAGACACGCCTCCGGACCCAAGAGAGAGAAAGAGGTGGAGATGCCCACCTTTCCTGAAGGTAGGTGCAAAAACCAAGGAGGGAGCGGAGGTGGGAGATATCTCCAGCCGGAGGGGCTCTCTCTCTCTCTCTCTCTCTCTCTTGGTCCCAATGGCTGAAGAGAAAGTCAGGAGAAGAGGCGACTTTTGGTGCGCACGCTGGGGTCTTCAGACACGCCTCCGGACCCGAAGCGGGCCAGGCCCGGTGGCTCCGCCCCTTGGCCCACTTGCGGATTGGGGAGAGGAGGCGGGTGGAGCGCTGGGGGATCGGGAAAGGGAGCCGGTCATGGGGAAGGGATTGAATGCAGAGAACGATTGAGCGCCAGCTCTGTTCGCGCACTTGGTGGCCAGGTGGAGCAGGAACGAGAGGGGCTAGGCGAGGTTCAAGGGTCCGGCCCCTTTGGGAAGAGAATCGCCCGGCAGCGAGGCAAGAAAGCTGAGGCTCCCCCCGGACTGCTAGGGCTGTTGTGAGCCGAGGGGGCGCTCCTCAAGTAGTGGTCGAGGGGCATTTACAGAGGCGATTCTGCGCCCCTGGCAAAAAAAAGTGTTCTGCGACCGCTTACTTCGCGTAATGGACGAGCCGCCCCTGGGTACAAATAAAGTATTATTATTATTATTATTATTATTATTATTATTATTATATTATGAGCTAAAAATTGGATGGGAGGTCTTCAGAGATTGCCAGTATTGAGGGGGTTTTTTTGGGGGGGGGGAATTCAGGAAGTTGTCGTCCAAAACAGGTGTGCATCTATACCTGTAGCCCAGGTGGTCCAACGCACTCACCTAGAGCCAGGCATCTCTCCTTGCTGTTGCCCACGTAAAGGGCAAGGCCGGAACCTGCCTTCCCGCATGTGAGCCATGCTGCTTTCCCTCTCACCTGCGCAGGTGGACATGATCACCTTGGCCAAGCAGATCATCGAGGCCACTCCGGAGCGGATCAAGCAGGAGGACTTTGCCTCGGCCGAGGCTCCTCTGAGGGAGCGGCCCTCCAACCTGGGCCTGAGCGAGACCATGTCCTGGCTGGCCAGCTACCTGGAGAACGTGGACCAGCTCTCCAGCGCCGCCCAGAGACGGTACACGAGGGGCAGTGGGTGGGGACACATATAGGGCAGAGTATAGCCAGGACTAGGCAAGGAGGGCCCAAGTTGGACCATGCCTTTACGTCAACCAAGGGGTCACCTGCATACCCATGTTATGGGAGTCCAGAACACCTGGAGGGAGGGCCGGAGCTGGCCCATGCCTTTGTCCTCTTGGAACTGGACACTGAAGTCAACCAAGGGGTCATCTGCATACCCATGTTATGGGAGTTAGAGGGAGGGTCAGAGTTGGCCCATGCTTTTGTCCTCTTGGAATTGGACATTAAAGTCAACCAAGGGATCACCTGCATACCCATGTTGTGGGAGTCCAAAGCACCCAGAGGGAGGGCCGGAGTTGGCCCATGCCTTTGTCCTCTTGGAACTGGACACTTAAGTTAACCAAGGGGTCACCTGCATACCCATGTTATGGGAGTCCAGAACACCTGGAGGGAGGGCCAGAGCTGGCCCATGCCTTTGTCCTCTTGGAACTGGACACTGAAGTCAACCAAGGGGTCATCTGCATACCCATGTTGTGGGAGTTGGAGGGAGGGTCAGAGCTGGCCCATGCCTTTGTCCTCTTGGAACTGGACACTTAAGTTAACCAAGGGGTCACCTGCATACCCATGTTGTGGGAGTCCAGAACACCTGGAGGGAGGGCCGGAGCTGGCCTATGCTTTTGTCCTCTTGGAACTGGACACTGAGGTCAACCAAGGGGTCATCTGCATACCCATGTTATGGGAGTCCAGAACACCTGGAGGGAGGGCCAGAGTTGGCCCATGCCTTTGTCCTCTTGGAACTGGACACTGAAGTCAACCAAGGGGTCATCTGCATACCCATGTTGTGGGAGTCCAGAACACCTGGAGGAGGGCCGGAGCTGGCCCCACCTGTATTGCAGGGTATGACACCTGTCTGTGTGTGTGTGTGTCTCTGGCTGCAGCTCCTTGGCCTCGGCGTCGTCCTCGTCGTCCCCGTCCTCGCTGCCCTCCTCCCCGCTGCCCCCGGCCCCCTCCTCGTGCCTGAGCCCGCTGCTGCTGCCCCCTCCGCTGGGGGAGCTCTCCCTGGAGCGCCTGCCCCCGCCCCCCTCGGCCGCCAGCTGGGCGGAGTTCCTCAACGCCTCGGCCAACGGCAAGATGGAGAGCGACTTCGCCTTGCTGACCCTCTCCGACCACGAGCAGCGGGAGCTCTACGAGGCCGCCAAGATCATCCAGACCGCCTTCCGCAAGTACAAGGTAGGGGGCGGAGGGGGTCGCGGGGTTGGGAGAGACCCCAAGGCTACACAGGCAAGATAGTCCAACCCCCTGCTGTACAGAAAAAACACAATCAAAGCACCCCCAACAGATGACCAGACAGCACCATAATAATAATAATAATAATAATAATAATAATAATAATAATAGACTCCTAGTCCCCCAAAGGCCATCTAGTCCAACCCCCTTCTGCCACTATGCAGGAAAAGCACAAGCAAAGCACCCCAAACAGAGGCCCATCCAGCCTCTATAATAATAATAATAATAATAATAATAATAATAATAATAATAGCATCCTAGAGTTGAGAGTTGGAAGCTCTAGCCATCAAGCCCAACCCCCTTCTGCTATTATGCAAGAAAAGCACAATCAAAACTCCCCCAATAGAGGGCCATATAGCTTCCATAATAATAATAATAATAATAATAATAATAATAATAATAATAATAATATCCTGGAGTTGGAAGAGACCTCTAAAGGTCATCTAGTCCAACCCTCTTCTGTTATGATGTAGAAAAAGCACCATCAAAGCTCTCCTGGCAGAGGGCTATATAACCTCAATAGTAATAATAATAATAATAATAATAATAATAATAATAATAATAGAATCCTGGAGTTGGAAGAGACCTCTAAAGGCCAACTAATAACAATAACAACAACATCCTAGAGTTGGAAGAGGCCTCTAAAGGCCATCTAGTTCAACCCCCTTCTGCTATTATGCAGGAAAAGCACAATCAAAGCTCCCCCTATAGAGGGCCATATAGCCTCCATAATAATAATAGTAATAATAATAGTAATAATAGAATACTGGAGTTGGAAGAGGCCTCTAAAGGCCATCTAGTTCAACTCCCTTCTGCTATGATGTAGGAAAAGCACAATCAAAGCTCCCCCAAGAGAGGGCCATATAGCCTCCATAATAATAATAACAACAACAACAACAATAATATCCTGGAGTTGGAAGAGATATCTAAAGGCCATCTAGTCCAACTCCCTTCTGCTATGATGTAGGAAGAGGTCAATCAAAGCTCTCCTGACAGAGGTTCATCCAGCCTCCATAACAACAACAACAACAACATCCTAGAGTTGGAAAAGGCCTCCAAAGGCCATCTAGTTCAACCCCCTTCTGCCATTCTGCAGGAAAAGCACAATCAAAACACCCCTGACAGAGGGCCATCCAGCCTCCATAATAATAATAATAATAATAATAATAATAATAATAATAATAATAATAGAATCCTGGAGTTTAAAGGCCATCTAGTCCAACCCCTACTATGATGTAGGAAAAGCACAATCAAAGCTCTCATGACAGAGGGTCATCCACCCTCCATAATAACAACAACAACATCCTAGAGTTGGAAGAGGCCTCCAAAGGCAATCTAGTTCAACCTCCTTCTGCCATTATGCAGGAAAAGCACAATCAAAGCACCCCTGACAGATGGCCATTCAGCCTCTGCTTAAAAACCTCCAAGGAAGGAGCTTCCACCTCACTCCAAGGCAGAGAGTTCCACTGCTGAACGGCTCTCACAGTCAGGAAGCTCTTCCTCATGTTCAGTGGAATCTCCTTTCATGTCATTTGAACCCAAGGCTCCACTGAGTCCTAGTCTCCAGGGCATAGGTTGTGGGAGTTGAAGTCCAAAACACCTGGAGGGAGGGCCAAAGTTGGCCCAGGCCTGCCTCGGGACAAGGGGCTTCTCTAACCATTAGGCCTCCTTCCTTTTGGTCTCTTCCAGGGTCGTCGGCTGAAGGAGCAGCAGGAGATGGCTGCCGCGGTCATCCAGCGATGCTACCGCAAGTACAAGCAGGTATGTGCCATCGGGAGGGGGGGGGGAGGGGGGTCCTTGATGTCCTTCCTGGGGGAGGAGGGCCTTGCGTTCAATCTCCCCGAGACCCTTGCCGAAAATGGATTCTGAGGGCAGCCCAGAGACCCCAGACCCCTGGCTTCCCACTAACCCTGCTCTCTCCTCTGTCTTGCAAGCTCACCTGGATTGCTCTGAAGGTAAAAAGGAGCCGGGGGGGGGGGGGGGGCAAATGGGTTACTGTGCCTTCAATCAGGGTTGGGGAGACAGGTAAAGGATATTTGTGGGGTGGGGAAGGGCCCCCACGAGCCCCCCAGCCCAGTATCAATAGAGAGGAGGCAGAACGAGGATTTTTCCAAGGCCTGTAGCTGGGGGGGGGGGGTGGTGGTTAGGGGTTCAACCCCCCCTCCCCGAATTTTTTCAGGTTAAAAAAACCTTATTTTTTTGCTATTTTTGGCCTTACTAACCTTGCATACCTTGTATCGTATACCTTTTACGGAGCAATAAGGGTCTTTGGACTGTATTAAAAATGTTGTTGTTGTGTTATCGAACTACTCTTCATGATTTGCAAAAAAAAGTTTCAAACCCACCCTCCTGAAATTTTTTGGCTACGGCCATGGACGTTGTAGGGTCATCCAATCCCCCCCCCCCCATCCCCCACCCCGAATTTTTTTTCTGGCTACACCATGGACGTCGTAGGGTCATCCAATCCCCACCCCCCCACCCCGAAACTTTTTTCTGGCTACGGCCATGGACGTCGTAGGGTCATCCAATCCCCCCCCACCCCCCACCCCGAATTTTTTTTCTGGCTACGCCATGGACGTCGTAGGGTCATCCAATCCCCCCCCCCCCCCCCGATTTTTTTTCTGGCTACGCCATGGACGTTGTAGGGTCATCCAATCCCCACCCCACCCCCCACCCCGAAACTTTTTTCTGGCTATGGCCATGGAAGTTGTAGGGTCATCCAATCCCCCCCCCCACCCCCACCCCGAAACTTTTTTCTGGCTACGGCCATGGACGTCGTAGGGTCATCCAATCCCCTCCCACCCCCCACCCCGAATTTTTTTTCTGGCTATGCCATGGACATCGTAGGGTCATCCAATCCCCCCCCCCACGCCCCACCCCGAAATTTTTTTCTGGCTACGGCCATGGATGTCGTAGAGTCATCCAATCCCACCCCCCACCCCGAAACTTTTTTCTGGCTACGGCCATGGAAGTTGTAGGGTCATCCAATCCCCCCCCCCACCCTCACCCCGAAACTTTTTTCTGGCTACGGCCATGGACGTCGTAGGGTCATCCAATCCCCCCCCACCCCCCACCCCGAATTTTTTTTCTGGCTACGCCATGGACGTCGTAGGGTCATCCAATCCCCCCCCCCCCCGATTTTTTTTTCTGGCTACGCCATGGACGTTGTAGGGTCATCCAATCCCCACCCCACCCCCCACCCCGAAACTTTTTTCTGGCTATGGCCATGGAAGTTGTAGGGTCATCCAATCCCCCCCCCCACCCCCACCCCGAAACTTTTTTCTGGCTACGGCCATGGACGTCGTAGGGTCATCCAATCCCCTCCCACCCCCCACCCCGAATTTTTTTTCTGGCTATGCCATGGACATCGTAGGGTCATCCAATCCCCCCCCCCACGCCCCACCCCGAAATTTTTTTCTGGCTACGGCCATGGATGTCGTAGAGTCATCCAATCCCACCCCCCACCCCGAAACTTTTTTCTGGCTACGGCCATGGAAGTTGTAGGGTCATCCAATCCCCCCCCCCACCCTCACCCCGAAACTTTTTTCTGGCTACGGCCATGGACGTCGTAGGGTCATCCAATCCCCCCCCACCCCCCACCCCGAATTTTTTTTCTGGCTACGCCATGGACGTCGTAGGGTCATCCAATCCCCCCCCCCCCGATTTTTTTTTCTGGCTACGCCATGGACGTTGTAGGGTCATCCAATCCCCACCCCACCCCCACCCCGAAACTTTTTTCTGGCTATGGCCATGGAAGTTGTAGGGTCATCCAATCCCCCCCCCCACCCCCACCCCGAAACTTTTTTCTGGCTACGGCCATGGACGTCGTAGGGTCATCCAATCCCCTCCCACCCCCCACCCCGAATTTTTTTTCTGGCTATGCCATGGACATCGTAGGGTCATCCAATCCCCCCCCCCACGCCCCACCCCGAAATTTTTTTCTGGCTACGGCCATGGATGTCGTAGAGTCATCCAATCCCACCCCCCACCCCGAAACTTTTCTGGCTACGGCCATGGACGTCATAGGGTCATCCAGTCCACCCTTTGTATGGAAATATGTGTGCCCTGGTGACCGCTTAACTAGCTTTGGCCCTTCAGGTCTTTTGGATTTCAACTCCCACCATTCGTAACAGTCTATCAATCAATCGCGGGATCATCTGCATACCCGCGTTGCAGGAGCGGAAGTCCAAAACTCTTGTTGGGAGGGCCAAAGTTGGCCCATGCCTGCCCGTAACCCTTTCTCCGCTTCCCTCCCGCAGTACGCCTTGTATAAGAAGATGACGCAGGCGGCCATCCTGATCCAGAGCAAGTTCCGCAGCTACTACGAGCAGAAGAAGTTCCAGCAGAGCCGCCGGGCGGCCGTCCTCATCCAGCAGTACTACCGCAGCTACAAGGAGTACGAGAAGCTCAAGCAGGGACACCGCGCAGCCGCCGCCATCAGCCAGAAGATCAAGTGCGTGACACCAGACCCTGATCAATACATCTGATAGATTGATAGTTGTATGTTATAGATGGATGTCATAGATAGATAGTTGTATGTTATAGAATCATAGAATCCTAGAGTTGGAAGAGACCTCCTGGGTCATCCAGTCCAACCCCATTCTGCCAAGAAGCAGGAATATTGCATTCAAATCACCCCTGACAGATGGCCATCCAGCCTCTGTTTAAAAGCCTCCAAAGAAGGAGCCTCCACCACACTCCCTCCAGAGCAGAGAGTTCCACTGCTGAACGGCTCTCACAGTCAGGAAGTTATTCCTCGTATTCAGATGGAATCTCCTCTCTTGTAGTTTGAAGCCATTGTTCCATTGCGTCCTAGTCTCCAAGGAAGCAGAAAACAAGCTTGCTCCCTACTCCCTATGACTGCCTCTCACGTATTTATACATGGCTATCATATCTCCTCTCAGCCTTCTCTTCTTCAGGCTAAACATGCCCAGCTCCTTAAGCCGCTCTTCATAGGGCTTGTTCTCCAGACCCTTGATCATTTTAGTCGCTCTCCTCTGGACACATTCCAGCTTAGAGTCAATATCTCTCTTGAATTGTGGTGCCCAGAACTGGACACAATATTCCAGGTAAAGTGGTCTAACCAAAGCAGAATAGAGCATGGGTAGCATGACTTCCCTAGATCTAGGCACTATGCTCCTCTTGATGCAGGCCAAAATCCCATTGGCTTTTTTTGCCGCCACATCACATTCCTGGCTCATGCTCCCTTTCCTCCCCACGAGGACTCCAAGATCTTTTTCACACGTCCTGCTCTCGAGCCAGGCATTGTCCCCCATTCTGTATCTTTGCATTTCATTTTTTCTGCCAAAGTGGAGTATCTTGCATTTGTCTCTGTTGAACTTCATTTTGTTAGTTTTGGCCATTCATCTCTCTAATCTGTCAAGATCGTTTTGAATCCTGCTCCTGTCCTCTGGAGTATTGGCTATCCCTGATCATTATGGTTCTCAACCTGGGGGTCGCGACCCCTGGGTGGGTCGTTCGGCCCTTTTCGGGGGGTCGCGAAGCTGCCTTGGCTGGCCCCGCCCACTCCAAAATGGCTACCGACCCCCTGAGCCAGCCCAATGGCCTTCCTGGCAGGCTCCCCCTCCTTCTCTTCCCACAGACCTGTGGGTAGTCAAGAGGAGGAGCTTTGGAGGCAAAGTGTACAAAACTTTGAAAATTTAATTATTATTTCATTATTTTTATGACAGAACCAATTAGGAACTGCCATTTTTAATGAAATTTTGAGAGTTTTGTTAGAGTTCTGAAATTTTCACCACCGGAACTTTAGTTTTGTAAGTACTTTAGAACCATTTAGAACCATGCATTGCCCAAGCCCGATAGATAGATAGATAGATAGATATTATAAATAGCCAGGCAGGCGGATGGATGGATGAAAAGGATGGATGGATGGATGGGTTGAAAAGGATGGATGAATGGATGGATGGATGAAGAGGGTGGATGGATGGATTGATGGATGGAAAGGATGGATGGATGGATGGATGGATGAAAAGGATGGATAGATGGATGGATTGATGGATGAAAAAGATGGATGAAAAGGATGGATGGATGGATGAAAAGGATGGATGGATGGATGGATTGATGGATGAAAAGGATGGATGGATGGATGAAAAGGATGGATAGATGGATGGATTGATGGATGAAAAGGATGGATGAATGGATGGATGAATTGATGGATGAAAAGGATGGATGGATGGATGAATGGATGGATGAATTGATGGATGAAAAGGATGGATGAATGGATGGATGAAAAGGATGAATGAATGGATGGATGGATGAAAAGGATGGATGAATTGATGGATGAAAAGGATGGATGGATGGGTGAATGGATTGATGGATGAAAAGGATGGATGGATGGATGGATGGATGAAAAAGATGGATGGATGGATGGGTTGAAAAAGATGGATGAATAGATGGATGGATGAAAAGGGTGGATGGATGGATTGATGGATGAAAAGGATGGATGGATGGATGAAAAGGATGGATGAATGGATGGATGGATGGATGGATGAAAAGGATGGATGGATGGATGGATGGATGAATGGATCAATGGATGGATCGATGGATTGATGGATGAAAAAGATGGATGAAAAGGATGGATAGATGGATGGATGGATGAAAAGGATGGATGGATGGATGGATGGATTGATGGATGAAAAGGATGGATGGATGGATGGATGGATGGATGAATGGATGGATGAAAAGGATGGATAGATGGATAGATTGATGGATGAAAAGGATGGATGGATGGATGAATGGATGGATGAATTGATGGATGAAAAGGATGGATGAATGGATGGATGAATTGATGGATGAAAAGGATGGATGGATGGATGGATGAAAAGGATGGATGAATTGATGGATGAAAAGGATGGATGGATGGATGGATTGATGGATGAAAAGGATGGATGAATTGATGGATGAAAAGGATGAATGAATGGATGGATGAATTGATGGATGAAAAGGATGAATGAATTGATGGATGGATTGATGGATGAAAAGGATGGATGAATTGATGGATGGATTGATGGATGAAAAGGATGGATGGATGGATGAAAATGATGGATGGATAAATGTGACAGATAGATGTGATTGAATTGATAAATGGAAGGATGGATGTGATAGATCAGTGGTTCTCAACCTGGGGTCCCCAGATGTTTTTGGCCTTCAACTCCCAGAAATCCTAACAGCTGGTAAACTGGCTGGGATTTCTGGGAGTTGTAGGCCAAAAACATCTGGGAACCCCAGGTTGAGAACCACTGTGATAGATAGATGTTATAGATAAATGTGATTGCTAGATAGCCAGACAGACAGATGTTATAGATAGATGTTACAGACCCGTGGTTCTCAACCTGGGTGTCCCCAGGTGTTTCGGCCTACCACTCCCAGAAATCCTGGCCAGCTTACCAGCTGTTTGGATTTCTGGGAGTTGAAGACATAAACATCTGGGGACCCACAGGTTGAGGACCACTGATACAGATAGACAGATGTTGTAGGTCGATAAATAGATAGCTGTGATACAGCTAGATAGATAGATAGATAGATAGATAGATGTGATAGGTAGCTAGATTGGCCCTTACTTTAAAAATGTCCCTGTTCTGACTTACATACACATTCAGCTTAAGAGCCGAGCTACAGAAGCTCCCTTGCTCGTAACTTGGGGGCTGCCTGTCCTTAATTCTGGGGTGAGACCTTGACCCACTCTGACAGCGTGCTGTTTGGAAGTCACCAGACACCCCGTCCTCATCAAACGGTGATGAAGAAAGGTGTCTGTCACTTTCCAAGCGGAAGGACAAAAGCTAGGTTTCAAAAGGAACGCAATGGGTTAGCGGTCAAGTGACGCGTGGAGCGCCCCGGTTGAGCCTCTTGGCCTCTCTCCAAGGTGCTGAAAGGTCACCTCCTCGTCCTCAAAGTCACGACAGGGAATTGGGGGCATTTTTCTCCAATTAGCGACTTAGAAGAGGCACAGGTGAATTTGGGTCCGCCTTCCCTCCGTCCAGGTGAATTGGACTCCAACTCCCACAAGGACTCCTCGGCTGTGAGAAGTCCAAAACGCTTGTGGGGAGGGCCCAAGTTGGCTCGTGCCTGCCTTCCAATGTCATCATTATTTGTTTTGCCTCCCTTCCCGCTTATGCTGGAACCGGGGTAATTTTAGCCCGTGAGGTCAGCCCAGGCCCTGGCCGGAATCCCCTGGACGCAGCCAGGCCTCGGCACGGTCCTTGTCCTTCTTGGGAGCGGAGCGGGGGATTCTGGGAGGGTCATTGCCCAAAATAGATGGCACTGGGGAGGGATTGGCACTGCAATGCTCTGGTTCTTTGCCAAGTCCGGAGGATGCGTCACCACGGCCGAGTGGTCACTTGTGTGCCCCCCTCATTCTCATCCTCCTCCTCCTCGCTTGGCCCCTGCCCTTCCTATTATTACTATCATCATCATCATCATATTAACCTTCCATATAAGCTATATCCATAGTTGGGGATGGTCACTCAGGTGGGTGGTTGTAGGAGTCCTCACACTCTCAACAGCCATGCCATGCTAAAGCCAGAAGATGGAGTGTGTGAAATAAGACATTGATTGATTGATGATAGATAGATAGATAGATAGATGATAGATGTTATAGATGGATAAATAACAGAGATAGATAAATGTTATAGATAGATAGACATACATAGATATTATTGATTGATAGATAGATAGACATAGATAGATAGATGAATGTTATAGATGGATAAATAAATGAGATAGATAGATGGACAGACAGACAGACAGATAGATAGATAGATAGACAGACATAGATAGATATAATAGATAGATAGATAGATAAATGTTATAGATGGATAAATAAATGAGATAGACAGATAGATGTTACAGATAGATATACATAGATATTATAGATAGATAGATAGATAGATAGATAGATAGATAGATACATAGACAGACAGACAGACAGATAGAGGTTATAGATGGATAAATAAAGGAGATAGATAGATGTTACAGATAGATATACATAGATATTATTGATAGATAGATAGATAGATAGATAGATATAGATAGATAATGTTATAGATGGATAAATAAATGAGATAGACAGATAGATGTTACAGATAGATATACATAGATATTATAGATAGATAGATAGATAGATAGATAGATAGATATTATAGATAGATAGATAGATAGATAGATAGATAGATAGATAGATAGATAGATAGGGGTCGCAGTGGTCTATAGAGATTCCATCCATCTGATCAGGAGCCCCATCCCGCAGACCACAAATTTCGAATGCGTCCACCTGAGGGTGGGTGACCGGGACAGAATAGGGATTCTGTTAGTGTACCGTCCACCGCGCTGCACTACAGTCTCCCTACCTGAGCTAGCGGGGGTGGTCTCGAGCCTGGCGGTGGAGTCCCAACGGCTTCTTGTGCTGGGGGACTTCAACATCCACGCCGAGGCGGCCCTCACAGGAGCGGCTCAGGATTTCATGTCCGCCATGGCAACCATGGGGCTGTCCCAACGAATAACTGGCCCCACCCACTGTGCTGGACACACATTGGACTTGGTCTTCTGCCAGGATGGGAGCAGGGTGGCGGTGTGGAGGAGTTATCCATCTCTCCGTTGCCATGGACCGACCACTTCCTGATCAGATTTAGGCTCACTGCGCCCCCTAACCTCCGCAAGGGTGGAGGACCCATTAAGATGGTCCGCCCCAGGAGGCTTATGGATCCGAACGGATTCCTGACGGCTCTTGGGGAGTTTCCCGCCACCTCGGTAGGTGACCATGTCGAAGCCTTGGTCGCTCTCTGGAATGGGGAGATGACCAGGGCAATTGACAGGATCGCTCCGGAACGTCCCCTCTCAAGTAACCGAGCTAAACCAGCTCCTTGGTTCACTGAGGAGCTGGCAGCGATGAAGCGAAGGAAGAGGGAACTAGAGAGCGTGTGGTGCTCGGACCCAAGCGAGCCAAATCGAGCACGGTTTGTGTCCTTTCTTAGGGCATATGCCGCGGCAATAAAAGCCGCAAAGAAAACTTTCTTTGCGGCCACTATTGCGTCTGCAAAAAACCGTCCGGCGGAGTTGTTTCGGGTTGTCAGAGGTCTTTTAACTCCCACCACCTCAGGTGGGAGCCCTGACAACTCGGCCACGCGCTGTGAAGCATTTGCTCGGTTCTTTGCAGACAAAGTCGCTTTGATCCGTTCTGGGCTGGACGCCACTTTAAATGCAGTCTCCGCGGATGTGACACAAGCACCTGCTTGTCCTATTTTGATGGATTCTTTTCAGCTTGTGAAGCCCGAGGATGTGGACAAGATACTTGGAGGAATGAGGCCTACCACGTCCATCCTAGACCCCTGCCCATCCTGGCTTCTGAAAGAGGCCAGAGGGGGATTGGCTGAGTGGGTAACGGTGGTGGTTAATGCCTCCCTTCGGGAAGGCACAATTCCAGCGAGCCTAAAACAGGCTATTATAAAGCCGCTGTTGAAGAAACCATCACTGGATCCCACTAAATTTGACAACTTTCGGCCTGTTTCCAATCTTCCCTTCTTGGGCAAAGTCATGGAAAGCGTGGTGGCCTCACAACTCCAGGTATTCTTGAGAGACACGGATTATCTGGATCCGGCACAGTCTGGTTTCAGACCGGGACATGGTACCGAGACGGTCTTGGTCGCCTTAGTGGATGATCTCCGCCGGGAGCTAGACAGGGGGAGTGTGTCCCTGTTGGTGCTTCTCGACCTCTCAGCGGCCTTCGATACCGTCGACCACGGTATTCTTCTGGGACGCCTTGCAGAGATGGGCCTTGGGGGTACCGCTTTGCGGTGGCTCCAGTCATTTCTGGAGGGTCGTACCCAGAAGGTGTTATTGGGGGACTCCTGTTCAACCCCACAGCCTTTGACCTGTGGTGTTCCTCAGGGCTCCATACTGTCCCCCATGCTGTTTAATATCTACATGAAGCCGCTGGGCGAGATCATCCGGAGTTTCGGGGTGCGGTGTCACCTGTACGCAGATGACGTCCAACTCTGTCACTCCTTCCCACCTGCTACTAAGGAGGCTGTCGAAGTCCTGAACCGGTGCCTGGCCGCTGTGACGGTCTGGATGAGGGCGAACAAACTGAAATTAAATCCAGACAAGACAGAGGTACTCCTGGTCAGTCGCAAGGCTGAACAGGGTATAGGGTTACAGCCTGTGCTGGACGGGGTCGCACTCCCCTTGAAGGCGCAGGTTCGCAGCTTGGGTGTGACCCTGGACTCATCGCTGAGCCTGGATCCCCAGGTTTCAGCGGTGACCAGGGGAGCATTTGCACAGCTTCGGCTCGTGCGCCAGCTGCGCCCGTATCTTGGGAAGTCTGACTTGGCCACGGTGGTACACGCTTTGGTCACATCCCGCCTTGATTACTGCAACGCTCTCTACGTGGGGCTGCCCTTGAAGACGGCCCGGAAGCTCCAGCTAGTCCAGCGCGCGGCAGCCATGTTGTTAACCGGAGCGGGACGCAGGGAGCACACAACGCCCTTGCTGTCCCAGCTCCACTGGCTGCCGATCAGCTACCGGGCCCAATTTAAGGTGCTGGTGCTAACCTACAAAGCCCTAAACGGTTCCGGCCCAAAATACCTTGAGTACCGCATCTCGGCCTACGAGCCCACGAGGACCTTGAGATCATCCGGGGAGGCCCTTCTCTCGGTCCCGCCTGCCTCACAGGCACGCCTGGCGGGGACGAGAGAGCGGGCCTTCTCGGTGGTGGCCCCCCGGCTGTGGAACTCCCTCCCTGCTGAAATCAGACAGGCGCCTTCCCTCATGGCCTTCCGCAAGGGCCTGAAAACCTGGCTCTTTGAAAAGGCCTTCAGCTAGAGATATGTTTTTGGAATGACCACCGGAATGGACTATGACTATGAGACTGGCTATGACCCAAACTAGACGAAGCGGATTTTTATATGTTGTGTTATGGTCCTTTGCTACTGTAAATTGTTGTCTGTCTGTGTTATGTACACCGCCACGAGTCGCCTTCGGGCTGAGAGTGGCGGTTAACAAGTGTAAATAATAAATAAATAAATAAATAGATAGATAGATAGATAGAGGTTATAGATGGAAAAATAAATGAAATAGATAGATAGATAGACAGATAGATAGATGTGATAGATGGATAAATAAATGAGATAGATATAGATAGATATAATAGATAGATAGATAGATAGATAGATGGTATAGATGGATAAATAAAGGAGATAGATAGATGTTATAGATAGATATACATAGATATTATTGATAGATAGATAGATAGATAGATAGAGGTTATAGATGGAAAAATAAATGAAATAGATAGATAGATAGATAGATGTGATAGATGGATAAATAAATGAGATAGATATAGATAGATATAATAGATAGATAGATAGATAGATAGATAGATAGATAGATAGATAGATAGATGGTATAGATGGATAAATAAAGGAGATAGATAGATGTTATAGATAGATATACATAGATAGATATTATTGATAGACAGATAGACAGATAGATAGATAGATAGATAGAGGTTATAGATGGAAAAATAAATGAGATAGATAGATAGATATAGATAGATATAATAGATAGATAGATAGATAGATAGATAGATAGATAGATGGTATAGATGGATAAATAAAGGAGATAGATAGATGTTATAGATCGATATACATAGATAGATATTATTGATAGATGGATAGATAGATAAATATGATAGATAGATAGATAGATAGACAGACAGACAGACAGACAGATAGATAGATGTGATAGATATTATGGATAGATGTGATGAATGGATGTGATATTGTCGAAGGCTTTCATGGCTGGAATCACTAGGTTCTTGTGGGTTTTTTCGGGCTATAGAGCCATGTTCTAGAGGCATTTCTCCTGACGTTTCGCCTGCATCTATGGCAAGCATCCTCAGAGGTTGAGAAGGTCCTTCTCAACCTCTGAGGATACTTGCCATAGATGCAGGCGAAACGTCAGGAGAAATGCCTCTAGAACATGGCTCTATAGCCCGAAAAAACCCACAAGAACCTAATGGATGTGATAGATAGATAGATGTTACAGACAGACAGACAGATAGATAGATAGATAGATAGATAGATGTTATAGATAGATAGATTTTGGTCCCCAATATTTTTAGTTTTGGTCCCCAATTTGGTCCCCAGAAATTGTGGGAGTTAAAGTCCAAAACACCTGGAGGGCCAAAGTTGACCCATGCCCACTCAAACTGGAGGCAGGACACAGGAACCCCTTGAGTTGCATTGATCCAGGAAGAGAGGTAGGAAACCAAGGAAAGAGCATTGCATTGCAGCCCCGCTTCCTTTCTCTAACCTGCTTACTTCCTCCCAACAGAGGAAACTTCCTGACCAAGAAGCAGGATCAAGCCGCCCGGAAGATCATGCGCTTCCTGCGCCGCTGCCGCCACAGGTATACAAGGGGGACCCTTCCCCAGCATCGCATTGAGTGGGAGGGGTCTCGTTGGGACATGGGTCCTGAACTTGCAATTAGGCATGGATGATCGATCGATCGATTGATTGATTGATATTCTGCTCTATTTATCTCTTACCGATGGAGACTCAAAGCAGCTCACAATCAAAAACATCACAACTTCCAATAAATTAAAATATTATTTTCAATATTATATATATATATATATATATATATATATATATTAGCATAGCACAATATGAGTATTATATAATACCATATTGTGCTATACCATCATACTGCAATATTATTAGCAATATTATATTTAATATATAATATGCAATTATTATATTATTATATATTGTTGTATTCTACTATATAATAATATAATATACTGGTAGCGTATTATATATTCTACTATTATACCACAATATATATAATACACTACCAGTATATTATACTATTAGTATTATGTAATATATTGTACTATATCATAATATATATATATATATATATATATATACACACACACACACACACACACACACACACACATACACATACACACACACACACACACACTATTGTAGTTATGATAATATGTCATAGACTCATAGAATCCTTGAGTTGGAAGAGACCTGGTGGGCCATCACCCAGTCCAACCCCATTCTGCCAAGAAGCAGGGAAATCGCATTCAAAGCCCCCCCGACAGATGGCCATCCAGCCTCTGCTTAGAAGCCTCCAAAGAAGGAGCTTCCTTATAGTAATATGCTATATCATCATAATGGGAACCCCATTGCAGTGAATGACGTCCATTCCTAAATCCGAATATTCTCTCTCCCCCCCCCCTCCCCTCTTCTCAGGATGAAGGAGTTGAAGCAGCGGCAGGAAGTGGACCCCCCCTCACAGAAGAGAGGCCTGGCCACTTAGGCCGAAGAGAAGACGACAACGGGATGAAGCCTGCGTCGTCAAAGGCTTTCATGGCCGGAATCACTGGGTTGTTGTAGGTTTTTCGGGCTGCCAAGTTCCAGAAGCATTCTCTCCTGACGTTTCACCCACATCTATGGCAGGCAGCCTCAGAGGTTGTGAGGTCTGTTGGAAACTAGGCAAGTGGGGTTTGGACATCTTTCCGATCTGTGGAAGGATGTCCAGGGTGGGAGAAAGAAAGAACTCTTGTCTGTTGGAGGCAAGTGTGAGTGTTGCAATTGATCACCTTGATTAGCACTGAATGGCCTTGCAGCTGCAAAGCCTGGCTGTTTCCTGCGTGGGGGAATCCACAGGAATGCTGGGGTTGATATATTTGTGGAACGGTGTCCAGGGAGAGAGAAAGAAGAACTCTTATCTGTTGGAGGCAAGTGTGAGTGTTGCAATTGTTCAGCTTGATTAGCGTTGAAGGGCCTTGCAGCTGCAAAGCCTGGCTGTTTCCTGCCTGGGGGAATCCACAGAAATGCTGGGCCACTCTGACAACCACCATGTCAGACGACACGGAGAAGCCACTGAAATCCACGAGAAGCAGGTGGACAATGTCAACAGAAAGGAGGAAACCATGAACACGGACACAATCTAAAATCAGGACAGTAAACAAAGAGGAACACTCAGAAAACAGGGGAATTCCAGACAGGAAACAACCAGGGACAGCTAATCACCTTCCAACAAACGATTCCTCCCAGGCAGCAGGCAGCCAGACTTTGAAGCTTCAAGACCATTAAATGCTAATTTTATTTATTTATTTCCTATACTTTTACCCCGCCCTTCTCACCCCCGAAAGGGGGGGGGGGCGGCTCAGACCAGCCTCACGAAAGCATCATCGGATGCCGGCATCATAAAAACAATCAGCAATATATTAAAAATATTTTTAAAAGAGTAATTAAACAGTTAATTAAAACAGGTCTGTGTCTTAGACCAACACTCAGAAAACAGGGGAATCCCAGACAGGAAACAATCAGGGACAGCCTTCCAACAAAGGATTCCTCCCAGGCAGCCAGGTTTTGAAGCTGCAAGGCCATTAAATGCTAATCAAGGTGCAAACACGAACACTATCTTGCTCCCACTATTTAAACAACTCTAAAATCAGGTCAATAAACAAAAGACCCAACACTCAGAAAACAGGGGAATTCCAGACAGGAAACAATCAGGAACAGCTAATCACCTTCCAACAAAGGATTCTTCCCAGGCAGCAGGCAGCCAGGCTTTGAAGCTGCAAGGCCATTCAATGCCAATCAAGGTGAAATCATGAACATTAACACAATCTGGCTCCCAGTATTAAAAAAACTCTAAAATCAGGACAGTAAACAAAGAAAACGGGAATTCCAGACAGGAAACAATCAAGAACAGCTAATCACTTCCTAACAAAGGATTCCTCCCAGGCAGTAGCCACCCAGGCTTTGAAGCTGCAAGACCATTCAGTGCTAATCAAGGTGAAAACATGAACACAATTTGACTCACACTATTAAAAAAACTCTAAAATCAGGACAAACAAAGAGGAACACTCAGAAAACAGGGGAATTCCAGACAGGAAACATTCAGGAACAGCTAACACCTTTCAACAAAGGATTCCCCCAGTCAGGAAGTGGCCTGGCTTTGAAGCTGCAAGGCCATTCAGTGCTAATCAAGGTGAAACCATGAACATGAACACAATCTGGCTCCCAGTATTTAAAAGAACTCTAAAATCAGGACAGTAAACAAAGAGGAACACTCAGAAAACAGGGGAATTCCAGACAGGAAACATTCAGGAACAGCTAACACCTTTCAACAAAGGATTCCTCCCATGCAGTAGCCACCCAGGCTTTGAAGCTGCAAGGCCATTCAGTGCTAATCAAGGTGAAAACATGAGCACAATTTGGCTCCCACTATTTAAAAACTCTAAAATCAGGACAGTAAACAAAGATGAACACTCAGAAAACAGGGGAAATCCAGACAGGAAACAATCAGGAACAGCTAATCACTTCCCAACAAAGGATTCCTCCCAGGGAGTAACAGCCAGGCTTTGAAGCTGCAAGGCCATTTAATGCTAATAAAGGTGAAACCATGAACATGAACACAATTTGGTTCCCACTATTTAAAAACTCTAAAGTCCTCCTAGGCAGCAGCCAGCCAGGCTTTGAAGCTGCAAGACCATTCAATGCTACACAAGATGGCTAATTGCAACATTCACACTTGCTTGAAGCAGACAAGAGTTTTTTTCTCCTACCATAGACATCATTCCATCCAGGCAGCAGGCAGCCAGGCTTTGAAGCTGCAAGGCTAATCAAGTGCTAATCAAGGTGGCTAATCGCAACATTCACACTTGCCTCAAGCAGACAAGAGTTTTTTTCTCCTACCCTGGACATCATTCCAAAGGTGTGTGTGTGCGTGGTTGTGTAAATATATGTATGTGTGTGTGTATATATATATATACACACATGCACACGCACACACACCCCACTTGCCTAGTTTCCAACAGACCTCACAACCTCTGAGGATGCCTGCCATCGATGTGGGTGAAACGTCAGGAGAGAATGCTACCGGAGTGTAAATATGTGTGTGTGTGTGTATACACATACATATACATATACATATACATATACATACACGCATACACACCCCACTTGCCTAGTTTCCAACAGGCCTCACAACCTCGGAGGACGCCTGCCATAGATGTGGGCGAAACGCCAGAAGAGAATGCTACCGGAAGCCTGGAAAACTCACAGAAGCCCCTTCGACGGAGTCTTCGCCCCAGCCAAGACCCCCTCTGCTTCCCCCCAAGAAACTATGGTGGGGTGGGGGGGGGTTCCTATTTGTCTCCCCATTTCAAGGACGGTGCAATAGAGACTTTGAGGAGGGTCTCCTTCCCTTCTCTTTGGGGGGGGAGGTGCCCCCCCCTCCGCGCTCGGACTGAGCCCCCTCCCCTCTCCCTGTGGCCCCCTCCCCTCAACGAAACGCACGCTTCGCCTTATACCTGTGCCAAGCCCTATATAGATATATATATATTTCCCAAATTATTGGGGGGGGGGTTAGGGGTGCATTTGGGGAGGGGTCCCACTTTGGAGAAGACGGCCCCCCCTCACCCAATATCTCTCCTGTGATGCACTTTTGATGGACGCCCCCCCCCCCACTCCTATTTCCCAGTAATGCAGCCATGGTGGGCCAACTTGGACCCTCCCTCCAGGTGTTTTGGACTACAACTCCCACAATTCCTAACAGCCGGTAGGCTGTTAGGAATTGTGGGAGTTGTAGTCCAAAACAACTGGAGGGAGAGCCCAAGTTGGCCCACCATGGATGCACTAATGTATATAGTCCAAGAAGAGACGGGGGGGGGGGTCTTTTGACACAGGAATTAATCAAAATTGGGGGGGGGGGTCTCCCCATCTTTGGACTGCAATCTCCCCTAATCCCCCCTCCCCAAAATATGTAAATAATTGTAAGATACGGAGAAAGCAAAGCTATACTTCAGAAATCTATTTAAAGAGGAAGAGGAGGGTGGGTTTTGGGGAGGGGGAGGGGGGTTGTGTCCTGGAACGCATGGGTTTTGTAGTCCTCTTCACCTTCATCACCCTTTGGACCCCCCCCCCCCCTTGTTTCTACCTATTTTATTTGCATGGAATTCTCTTCTTTGGTTTGTACAAAATTGGCATTAAAGGAGACCCCTCCCCTCCTGGAAGACAAAGGGGTCCCCGATATTATTTGGGGGGAAGGGGTTTGGGGATGATGGGAGGGGTAGTGCTTCGTGGGGATGGACATGGGAGTTAAGGCACGTTCCAGGTAAGGGATCCTAAACCATGAATTGCTGTTGTTGTGTGGCTTCAAGACCTTTGAGGACTCAGGCCGACCCTCCTGCAGATTATTATAGATTATTGATAGATAATCAATAATGGATATAGATTATTGATAGGTTCCAGTGGGGTCAGCCTTCCTTTGAGGCTGAGAGAGTGTGACTCCTCTCCTATAAAGGCACCTGATCGGTTCAGAGCCACAGTCCCGGGTTCAGATTATTATAGATTATTGATAGATAATCAATAATG
Source organism: Anolis sagrei (assembly GCF_037176765.1). NCBI lineage: Eukaryota > Metazoa > Chordata > Lepidosauria > Squamata > Anolidae > Anolis > Anolis sagrei. Next base: position 1,805,931 of record NC_090026.1, read on the forward strand.
GATTTAGATTAGTGATAAGATTCCAGTGGGGTCTGCCTTCCTTTCAAGCTGAGAGAGTGTGACTCCTCTCATTGTTGTGTGGCTTCAAAGACTTTGGGGCTCAGGCCGACCCTCCTGCAGATTATTATAGATTATTGATAGATAATCAATAATACAAATAGATTATTGATAGGTTCCAGTGTGGTCTGCCTGCCTTTGAGGCTGAGAGAGTGCGACTCCTCTCGTTGTGTGGCTTCAAGGTCTTTGGGGCTCAGGCCGACCCTCCTACAGATTATTATAGATTATTGATAGATAATCAATAATAGATATAGATTATTGATAAGATTCCAGTGGGGTCGGCCTTCCTTTGAGGCTGAGAGAGTGCGACTCCTCGTTGTTGTGCTTCAAGGTCTTTGGGGCTCAGGCCGACCCTCCTGCTGATTACTATAGATTATTGATAGATAATCAATAATACATATAGATTATTGATAGATTCCAGTGGGGTCTGCCTTCCTTTGAGGCTGAGAGAGTGTGACTCCTCTCCTATAAAGGCACCCGATCGGTTCAGAGCCACAGTCCCGGGTTCTGATTATTATAGATTATTGATAGATAATCAATAATACATATAGATTATTGATAGGTTCCAGTGGGGTCGGCCTTCCTTTGAGGCTGAGAGGATGCGACTCCTCTCGTTGTGTGGCTTCAAGGCCTGTGGGACTCAGGCCAACCCTCCTGCAGATTATTATAGATTATTGATAGATAATCAATAATGGATATAGATTATTGATAAGATTCCAGTGGGGTCGGCCTTCCTTTGAGGCTGAGAGAGTGTGACTCCTCTTCTATAAAGGCACCTGATCAGTTCAGAGCCACAGTCCCGGGTTCAGATTATTATAGATTATTGATAGATAATCAATAATAGATATAGATTATTGATAGATTCCAGTGGGGTCTGCCTTCCTTTGAGGCTGAGAGGGTGCGACTCCTCTCGTTGTTGTGTGGCTTCAAGGCCTTTGGGGGCTCAGGCCGACCCTCCTGCTGATAAATATAGATTATTGATGGATAATCAATAATGCATATAGATTATTGATAAGATTCCAGTGGGGTCTGCCTTCCTTTGAGGCTGAGAGAGTGCGACTCCTCACCTTGTTGTTGTGTGGCTTCAAGGTCTTTGGGGCTCAGGCCAACCCTCCTGCAGATTATTATAGATTATTGATAGATAATCAATAATACATATAGATTAGTGATAAGATTCCAGTGGGCTCTGCCTTCCTTTGAGGCTGAGAGAGTGCGACTCTTCTCGTTGTGTGGCTTCAAGGTCTTTGGGGTTCAGGCCGACCCTCCTGCAGATTATTATAGATTATTGATAATCAATAATAGATATAGATTATTGATCGATTCCAGTGGGGTCTGCCTTGGTCCTCCTTTGAGGCTGAGAGAGTACAACTCCTCCTGAAATGCACTTGGTCGGTTCAGAGCCCCAGTCCTGGGTTCAAGTCTCGACACTACACTTAATGGATTCCTAGTAAATAAAAAGCAACACTCAACAAAACAGGAATTCCAGACAAGAATCAATCCGGGCCAGCTAACACCTCTGAACAAAGGAGCCCCCCAGGCAGCAGGCAGCCAGGCTTTGAAGCTGCAAGGCCATTCAATGGCAACATTCACACTTGCCTCCAACTGACAAGAGTTCTTTCTCCCACCCTGGACCTCATTCCACAGGGGTGTGTGTGTGTGTGTGTGTGAGGTTATTGTATTATTATATATTATTGTATATTAGCATTATTTGTTTATTGACTGAGACATAAAGCGCTGTGTTTGTGTGTGTATGCTTTTTATTTACTAGGAATTAATTAAGTGTGGCATAGTGACTTGAACCCAGGACTGTGGCTATGCATAAAGCTCTGTGTGTGTGTATGTGTATATACATACACACACACACACACACACTGCTTTATGTATTGCCACAGTCTTGGGTTCAAGTCACTATGCCACACTTAATTAATTCCTAGTAAATAAAAAAGCAATACTAAAAAAAACAGGAATTCCAGACAAGAATCAATCTGAGCCAGCTGACACCTCCCAACAAAGGATTCCCTCAGGCAGCAGCTAGCCATGCTTTGAAGCTGCAAGGCCATTTGATGCTAATTGAGGTGAAGCCATGAACATGAACACAATCTGTCTCCCTGTATTTTAAAAAAATCTAAAATCAGGACAGTAAACAAAGGACAACACTCAGAAAACGGGAAATCCAGAAAAGAATCAATCGGGGCCAGCTAATCACCTCCCAACAAATTATTCCCTCAGGCAGCATCTAGCCAGGCTTTGAAGCTGCAAGGCCATTCAATCCTAGTCAAGGTGAAGCCATGAACACAATCTGGCTCCTAGTATTAAAAAAATTCTAAAACCAGGACAGTAAACAAAGGACAACACTCAGAAAACAAGAAATCCAGAAAAGAATCAATCAGGGCCAGCTAATCACCTCCCAACAAAGGATTCCCTCAGACAGCAGTAGCTAGGCAGGCTTTGAAGCTGCAAGGCCATTCAATGCTAGTCAAGATGAAGCCATGAACATAATCTGGCTCCCAGTATTAAAAAAATAATTCTAAAACCAGGACAGTAAACAAAGAAGAACACTCAGAAAACGGGAAATCCAGAAAAGAATCAATCAGGGCCAGCTGACACCTCCGAACAAAGGATATCCCCAGGCAGCAGGCAGCCAGGTTTTGAAGTTGCAAGGCCATTCAAAGGCAACATTCACACTTGCCTCCAACAGACAAGAGTTAATTCTCCCTCCCTGAATCTCATTCCACAGGTGTGTGTGTGTGTATACACACACACAAACACACACGTACATACACACACACCCCACTTTGTATATAGCCACAGTCCTGGGTTCAAGTCTCTACGCCACGCTTAATGAATTCCTAGTAAATAAAAAGCAACACTCGTAAAACCAGGAATTCCAGACAAGAATCAATCAGGGCCAGCTGATGCCTCCCAACAAAGGATTCCCCTAGGCAGCAACCAGCCAGACTTCGAAGCTGCAAGGCCTTTCAAGGCCAACATTCACACTTGCCTCCAACAGGCAAGCATTCTGGGAATCGGAGTCCAATATACCTGGAGAGAGGGCCCAAGTTGACCCATGTTGGGTCTTAAACGAACCCTGGAAGAGTCTCAATGGTGCTCCATTTGCATTTGGGATCACAACTCCCATCATCCCCTTCCATCTCCCGCTGGGTATGGATGGAGCCCCGAGGAACACGGGCCCAAAGATGGCTTTATAATTAGAATGCAGAATAGCCCCCCAACACCCCACTGGGCCCAAAGAGTATTATTAAGTGCAAAGCAAGGCCTTCTGCACCCATCTTGGACTACAGGTCCCATCAGTGATGGGTTGCACAGCCCAAAGCAGCAGAACCACTTAGCTAAATAAACTGATGGGTTGCTTTTACAGTTGTGACACGACAACTCCCATCATCCCCTGGATTATTTTAAAGTGACAATTCCCATCATCCACTTGTTTCTTTTTAAAGTGGCTACAATTCCCATCATCCACATGTTTCATTTGAAGTGTCTACAGTTCCCATCATCCACTTGTTTCTTTTTAGGTGACTACAATTCCCATCATTCCCCGGTTTATATTAAAGTGACTACAATTCCCACCATCCCTGGTTTCTTTTAAATCACTACAATTTCCATCATCCCCGGTTTATATTAAACTGACTACAATTCTCATCATCCCTGGGTTTATTTTTAAAGTAACTACAATTCCCATCACCCCCGGTTTATATTAAACTGACTACAATTCCCATCACCCCTGCTTTCTTTTCAAATCACTACAATTTCCATCATCCCCGGTTTATATTAAAGTGACTACAATTCTCATCATCCCCGGGTTTATTTTAAAAGTAACTACATTTCCCATCACCCCTCGGTTTATATTAAAGTGACTACAATTCCCATCCCTGGCTTTTCAAATCACTATAACTTCCATCATCCCCAGTTTATATTAAAGTGACCACAATTCCCATCATCCCTGGTTTCTTTTCAAATCACTACAATTTCCATCACCCCCCCCAGTTTATATTAAAGTGACTACAATTCTCATCATCCCTGGGTTTATTTTTAAAGTAACTACAATTCCCATCATCCCCCGATTTATATATAAAGTGACTACAATTCCCATCATCCCTGGTTTCTTTTCAAATCACTACAATTTCCACCATTTCCCCCAGTTTATATTAAAGTGACCACAATTCCCATAATCCCTGGCTTCTTTTCAAATCACTACAATTTCCATCATCCCCTGGTTTATATTAAAGTGACTACAATTCCCATAATCCCTGGTTTCTTTTTAAATCACTACAGTTCCCATCATCCCCCCGGTTTATATTAAAGTGACTACAATTCTCATCACCCCTGGTTTCTTTTTAAATCACTACAATTTCCATCACCCCCTGGTTTATATTAAAGTGGCTACAATTCCCATAATCCCCGGGTTTATTTTTAAAGTAACTACAATTTCCATCATCTCCGGTTTATATTAAAGTGACTACAATTCTCATCACCCCTGGTTTCTTTTTAAGTGACTACAATTTCCATCATCCTCGGTTTATAATAAGGTGACTACAATTCCCATCATCCCTGGGTTTCTTTTTAAAGTGACTACAATTCCCATCATCCCCCAGTTTATATTAAAGTGAGTACAATTCTCATCACCCCCTGGTTTCTTTTAAAGTGACACTACAATTCCCATCATCCCCCCTGGTTTTCTTTTAACGTGACTACAATTCCCATCATCCTTGGCTGTGTTGCCAATAGGAGCTGATGTCCACATACAAATGTCTCCCCATCTGTGCTTGCAAGAGGCAACCATTGCCTGATTTGGACTGCATGTCCCAGCATCCCCCACCAGCCAAGTTGTCCTATTTTGGAGGATTCTGGGCCTTGTAGTTCTCCAAAAAAATTGTAGCATTTGGTCGGAAGTCAGGAACCAGTGGGTGGAGCTGTTTCCTAATTAACGTCGAGCCACCCACCTGCGTCTACACTGCACCGAAGGGGAGCAAACGCGTGATAAGGAGCAGCAGGAAGACACTGGGAAGGACAAGCTCTTCCAAGTGGGCACTGGGACTGCAACTCCCATTACTCCCTGACCCTTTGCTCTGCTGGGTTTGCAGAGGCATCTTCCCGACAGCCTTGCAAGGTAGGCTTTGCAATGGGCCTTAAAGGGGAAGGCAATGGGACCCAGAGGGGGTGGATGATGGGCTTCCCAGTGGGTTATTGTTATTGTTGTTACTAGCATGGCATTGGACTACAACTCCCACTAACCTGAAGCACCTGAATTGAACAGGTTGGTTGGGATTGCATTAATATATTATTATTATTATTATTATTATTATTATTATTATATTATATTATTGAGCAGGTTAGCTATTATTATTATTATATTATAATATATTATTGATCAGGTTATTATATTATTATATATTCGCATTGTTTGTTTGTTTGTCTACAATCTGAATTGAACAGGTTGGTTGTGATTGTATTAATATATTAGTATATTATTATTATATTATATTATTGAGCAGGTTAGCTGTTATTATATTATTATTAAATCAATAATATATTATTGATCAGGTTATTATATTATTATATATTCGCATTGTTTGTTTGTTTGTCTACAATCTGAATTGAACAGGTTGGTTGTGATTGCATTAATATATTAGTATATTATTATTATATTATATTATTGAGCAGGTTAGCTGTTATTATATTATTATTAAATCAATAATATATTATTGATCAGGTTATTATATTATTATATATTCGCATTGTTTGTTTGTTTGTCTACAATCTGAATTGAACAAGTTGGTTGTGATTGTATTAATATATTAGTATATTATTATTATATTATATTATTGAGCAGGTTAGCTATTATTATTATTATATTATAATATATTATTGATCAGGTTATTATATTATTATATATTCGCATTGTTTGTTTGTTTGTCTACAATCTGAATTGAACAGGTTGGTTGTGATTGCATTAATATATTAGTATATTATTATTATATTATATTATTGAGCAGGTTAGCTGTTATTATATTATTATTAAATCAATAATATATTATTGATCAGGTTATTATATTATTATATATTCGCATTGTTTGTTTGTTTGTCTACAATCTGAATTGGAACAGGTTGGTTGTGATTGTATTAATATATTAGTATATTATTATTATTATATTATATTATTGAGCAGGTTAGCTGTTATTATTATATTATAATATATTATTGATCAGGTTATTATATTATTATATATTAGCATTATTATATTTGTTTGTTGACTGAGACATAAAGCGGCTCACCTTTAAACAACGCCATTTGAAAGCCGCAACATACAATTATTATTATTATTATTATTATTATTATTATGTTTATTGATACCCTGCTTTATCTCTCCCAAAGGAGTCTCAAAGCAGCTCAACATAAAAACATCAGCATACAATTATTATATATTTATTATTGGATATAAACACTATGCACAGAGACACATATATCACATACTATATATATATATATATATATATATATATATATATATATATATATGCACATTATATATCACTTACTATATGTACACACACATATATCATACTGTATGCACACACATATATCACAGATT